>NW_026855827.1:0-54744 GCF_026571515.1 Ruditapes philippinarum
ATTTTTGTCTTAGTCTTGCCTGATAAATTTTATAATATCAGACACTAGCATGGTATTCTCTATTTATCACACACCCGTGCCGATTTTGCGACTCCGTAAATATGGTATTGCACGGCCGTGCATATATTTTGACGTGACGTCATTAGCGTTATACAAACATAGTGTAAAGACGCGCTAAATGTTAGCGTTATACTATATGCGCGTCAATGAAAAATGACTCTTATTTCACTTTAAACGTTTTTTTTTGGTATGTGTGATAAATAGAATATTAAATTCGTGTAAGTTCATTACTGAATTTATTGCACTCGTTGAATAAAATATTATTATGCTCGCCAGAGGCTCGCATAATATAATTTTATTCAACTCGTGCAATAAATTTAGTATTGAACTTACACTCATTCAATATCCTCTATATATATGATGATACGCAGAAAAAAAATCAAAGTGCCTTAAAACCATAAAAAACATGAAATAAATGCAAAATTTGTTTATTTTGCATGTAAGATCAAATAATATTTCATTTGATTTATTTGTGATATATTTTCACTTGTGGCTGTGTCAAAATATTGCATCAGGTGTTCATTTTATGAAATATATTTTATCATTTTAATATTTGTAATGGTAACTTATGTATATAATGATCAATAAATGATAGACACTATTAAAACATAATAAAATTGACAATTATGCACCAGGAAAACACTATTTTACAAAGTTTGCCAATCAAAATTTATAATTTCTTAGAAACTGACATTTTAAAAGTGTATTTAAATACAAAACACAAAATTTAATGAAACTCTTTAGAACTTTAGAAGATATATTTTAGAAGTAATTAATTGTCATAATATTGTATAGTATTGATTAATTGTCATAATATTGTATAGTATTGATTAATTATCATAATGTAAATGAATGTGCTGCTTTGGTAAAAACAATCCTTATTTTTATGAAATAAATCCTCAAAAACAAATTTTTTTTTTTAACTGTAAGCAATAAAGGATGCTGAAGATACATAAATTCAGTGAAAGTTCTGGCAGTTTTCAAAATTAAAAATTTCAACATTAATAAACACATAACTCTGACTAAATAATGTACATTGTATTAATAGATTATCTCGTATCATAAAGTATACTTTTGTAAATACAAAGAAAGAATACAATTATGTACAGGCTTGAAAACTTAAATCATGCTATTTGAACTGGAATAATTAGAATCTTTAGGAGTTACTGGTATAATAGACGAGATGCTATAAGAGTTTCTTCTCATTTTTCTTCCGTTTCCTTACCCAACTTCCAAACAAATTATAAATTCCTTTTACAAATAGGAGGCAATATAGTTTTACTGTAAAATACAAAAATGTTGCGCATAAATCGCATGCAAATGTAAGAATGGACTCCAATCTGATCAAAATCAGGTTCTAGTTAACAGTATACACATTAGGATCTGACGATCACCAATATATTGTCACCTTCTCATAACCTTTCAAATAGCCAATCATCGGCGAGCTTTCACAATTTTGAAAGCGATATGGTTTCTAATTTTAACAGCTAAAAAACCATTACTAAGTAGGTCATTTTCACAATTTCAAGAACAATCATTGTGTTGTCTATAAAGCCGGCAGGTAAACAGGCAAAACAACAATGCCCATTAAAAATTTAGTCATTAATTTCAAGTGTATTTCACATTACTTCAATAATTTTTTTTCTATCAAAAATCATCAATTATGTTTACTTTAACAGAAAACAATATTTTGTTACTTCATCTTATTCCTATCTGTAAAGGATGGTTTGATTTCATTGCTAAAAATAGCTTTCCTGGGAAATCCAAATCACAATGAAGATTAAAGAAATACGGGGGCAATCAGATCTACATGTAAGAAATAAGTAGATCTAAACTTTTAAGTCAGACTGGAAAGAACCTTTCTATAAAAACTGCATGCTTTCATAAACACTGATTGTCAGAAAATATTATCGCCCACTTTGCATACTTTATCCCAGGATTTAATATTGTATACTGTTTTAATACTGTTAAAGGCATATATTGTTGCCTTTTTGCTTGTTCCTTTTTCTTTTGTCATATGAATATTTAAATAGAATTTTAAAAACATCTTCACATAGGTATTCATTGTTCAGTTGGTATAATCAGGGCCAAAAAACCCTTCTTTGTAGAGGCCGAATATAGGCTACTTCCCCAACCAAACTTGCCTCTTTTTTTTCCCCAGTTTGGTCCTCAAAATTCCCCAGTCTTTTAAAATTTCCCATAGAATTTAGAACAAAATTAAATAAAGGTGTTGAATTAAGGTCTTTTACTGTCTTATAAGTATTTCCCAGATCTTTTTGCTTTTCTATTTTGAAGAACTTGTTAAAAATTTGTGTTAAATTTGAGACCCCTTTTCCCAAAGTATGCCAAAATCACCCAAGAAAAAGGCTGAGGCCCATTCCCCAAAAATGGTATTTTGGCCCTGATAATAATGATGATAAAACTTGTAAACATTCAAATGTTCCACATACAGACAAAAATGGAAACAAGGGGACTCAAACCATACACCATATGGATGTGAATGCTTAGTTTCTCATCACTGAGGTAATTTGTCTTGTTACCTATCTGTTGTGATTGTCCAGAATATTTGTGGCACACAAATTATTTGAAACAATGTATTTTGGTCAAGATATAGGTATTTTACAGTGGTCTCCTTAACCCAAGAAATTTTTAGGTGTAAGACACCTTAAAGCTTCCTAAATAAAGGTTAATAATTTGTTCATACTGGCAACACTTAATTCAAATATATATATATTTTTTTAATTGGATTTAATTCAGAGATGATTTTTTCATGATTGTATTGACATAAAGCTTTTTTTTATTCTTCTGTTGTTTTATTGAAATTTACTGAACTTGATTGGCTATATATAATGTAAGACTTTAATATTCATCATTACTATAAACAAAGTAAATTTCCAGACTAAAATGGGAAAATTTCTTCATATATTATATAAAAGTTAATACTGAGTTCTGATTTTTTTATTCTTTGTACAGAGAATTTGAAATGTCATGCAGTCAGTAAAATAAATTAATCTTTGAAATTGACTGTTACACTTGATATAAATAAATGAGGAATCAAATTTTCTTCATCTTGAAAACAACGAAAAAAACACGCAAAACACATCAGAATATGTTTTATAAAAGTAAAATTCTGTAAAATATGATCATAGAAAAAGTGTTATAAATATTCATGGAATTTATGACATCATGAAAGCTTGTGATGACATCATCAAACTTTGTTTATTTTCAGTTAGAATAGTTCCAATAGCAATAACTCCTGTTTACAGCATCTTTAATTTCGCTAGACTATTCTAACTTGAAGTTAGCATAGTCTTGCATTAAGGAATATCAAGTTTTTAAACTTAAAAGTGATTGTCAAACTATTCTAACTTGACTTAGAATAGTTTTGCACTGAATATATTATATCACCAGATAGAATATTTTCTTAAAATGTGTAAAACTTTAAAATTAGTGGGACATTAATAATGTCTTTTTAACAGAACATGCATTAAAGGAATTTATACAAGAAAATGTCAAAAAACCATTTTCTGAAAAATATTGAGTTAGAATAGTCTTGCGCTGAGCCCTCGACGTGCTGTTTGGCGCTACATTGTGACGTCACGTAAACAACACTTAAAACGTCTGTACAGCGTTAACGACTGAATTAAAGATATTGGTGTTCGGATTCATTTTCTTAGTTAGACCATTTTCTTTCATTCTAGATAGCTTTCACAACAAAATTCGACAAAAAATGTTTTTATTTATCAGATTTTTTAAACAAAATGGCGCCCTCAATGTGAAAATACACAGGGAGGTAATAAGGACGGCGAGTGCATTGTTGAAGAATAATGCACGCTTCGGGCCTTCTTTGTTTATATAGAAAAAAATCCGATAGTGTTAGAATTGTTGTTATTACATTGTTTTAAAGGGTTCTTCTCTATACTCACATCTGTTATGTGCTGTGTGGCAGCTATTAAACTTTGCTCAATATTTAATCAGTATTGTTATATTGTTCTAGTTCTTCGAGATCATAGACTTAAATGCGTTTAACGTTGAAGATTAATTAGCGCTTGAGGCGGTGCTAGAGACGTGAGAGATATTGCACTTTCTATTATTACTTTTCAATAGACACAATAAAATCGATTTTAATTATTTGATATTGTTTTCATTGCAGATATTTGAGTATTATATATGCACTTAATACATGTATACTATTTTGCTATACACAATAAATGCGACCGTGGCCTTATCAAAATCAGATAAATTTATTTTTACAAATCTGGGAGAAATGAGATGCCTAGAGAGAAATTAAAAGAAAATTAAAAGTGAAAATTACAGACTTGGGTTGATTGAGTCTGTTTATGAGAAGTTCAATATCTGTCATACCTCCCCCCCCCCCTAGCACCGGCCCAAGTGGTATTTTAAACATGAATTGGATAACAATTAATACTGAACAAATTACAGTCTGCTTTAGTGACAAATCTAAAATTCTAACACTATCGGAATTTTTTCTATCCCGAAGCGTGCAATATTCTACAACAATGCACTCGCCGTCCTTATTATCTCCCTGTGTGTGCGCCATTTTGTTTGAAAAATCTGATAAACAAAATAATTTTTAGTCGAATTTTGTTGTGAAAACTATCTAGAATGAAAGAAAATGGTCTAACTAAGAAAATGAATCCGAACACCAATATCTTTAATTCAGTCGTTAACGCTGAACAGACGTTTAAAGTGTTGTTTACGTGACGTCACAATGTAGCGCCAAACAGCACGTGCAAAACAATCAAATCAAGTATGCTATTTTAATGTCGCAAACGAGTCAAGTTTTACATATATTTCACTTTTAATAATTTGTATTTCGCTTGGAAAATTATAGACTGAAATAAAATAAACAAACAAAGTTTTATCAACGTTTTCAAAATTCGTTATTCTCAAAATGTTTCTACACAGGATAGATTTAACGACAGTTTTTTTCAACCCACTGGAACGGCCTTTAAAGAACGTTTCCATTGGAAACTCTGAGGCAAAAACAAATTTAAACTACAAACATAAAGTCCAACTTTATAATAATAATTATATTTTTTCTTGACGTGTCAGAATGGAAATAGATATTAATTCTTCGTGCATTATTGTATAATAATGCACGTTTTTCGTTCAAATGCTTTGTAATTAATCACTCATGCCTATCGGCCTTCGTGATTATATTACTACGCATTTGAACTCAAACCGTGCATTATTCTACAACAATGCACTCAAAATTGATATCTATTTCCTAAGTAACATAAAATATAACTGAGCATGTTTTTAAGAAACCTTAATTTTAATTGACTAAGATGTATGAAAATCAAATTGTGTATTATTGAAAAATGGTAACCAAATTACAAGTAGATTTTAAACCGCCCAGTTACCTCAATAGGTAGAAAGTTGGGCCGTGAATTGGGCGAGTCGGGTTCAATTGCCGGACGGTACAGGTCACTTACGTTGTGACTGATCATGAAAACCTTTTTATGGTCATTTGCACTACATCTCTCCCCTGGCATGTACAGAAGTTATCATTTCTTTACAAAAGTGAAGGCATCAAGTGCGGATATATTCCTTGACAGTCTGTCAAGGAACGATGCGGTGGCTGAACCGGTAAAGCCGTGATCCGGAGAGTAAACTATCAACCCCACAACATAAAGGTTTTGTGTTCTATAGTTCTATTCCAATATATATTCTGGTCATCTTTCATGTGTACACTTCCAAAGAAAACATTCTTAATCCTGTTAAATAGTGCTATAAAAGGGACAAATATTATGTGTTATCTCATTGCTATATTATGTATATTTATATTGATCATATCTTTTACCAGTTTTATTTCTTCACCAATTACTACAGAAAAGAATATATTAAATTTTAACCGTCAAATGAACCGTACTCAGTTTACAGTAAACTAACTCAGAAGTAAGTTCTATAATAGATATGTTCTTTTTTACGGCATTTAACATCGCAATTACAGAATTAGAATAGACACATCTGTCTTAATGTTGCCATATGAGACATTTTTCATAATAATATTAATAAGTCAATAAATACCTCAACATTTGAAGTGGCTTTTTGATCTTTAACTGTTCAAATATATTGCTATTATTTTCACTATTCTTGATAAATTGTTTCCTATTAAGAAATTTTGATATACTTTGAAACGATTGTCATTTATTTCAATCATGATGAACAATATTTTTTTGCGGCAAAGTTGCTATGGTAACAATCCAATCTCCAAATTGAGCTAATATTAAATTGAAAGTTGTTCAGATTATTTTCTATATTTAGCTCTTGAGGCTGAATGTTTACCAAGAATTCATCAAGTACAAGTAAAGGATGTTAAACAAGCAATTATCATAGTATTGCAAGCAATCCATAAGTCCCCTACCGGTAAGAGCCCAAGCAACATTCTGAAGGGCCATTGGCCATTCACTTAGGTTCGTATTTTAAGTAAATTTGTTGAAAAAGTTCTTTAAAAGTGATCACAGGAAACAGTTTTTATGTACAGACAGACGGACTGAAGGACACTCTAAAGTTATTTTTTAAACATCCCTGTTATCAAAATATAACATTTTTAAAATCCTATCATGATTGAAGAAGTTGGAGTAAAAATTACCAATTTCTCAAAAAAAAGTCTAAGTTCAAAAGGGGCATAATTCTGGAAATAGTCTTGCTAGAGTATTGAACAATCACAAATGTTGAGTGACAATAAAAAACATTTATATGAAGTTTGAAGTAGATACATTCAGAAAAAGAAGTTATTAAAAAAAAAACAATGTTTTTTTCATGAAAATTTTAAGTTCAAGGGAGGTAATTCTGATAAATTTTGTGCTAGAGTTGTAAACCTTGTCACATATGATGTGGTTGATGACAAGCAACTTATATTTAAAGTTTGAAGAAAATACCTTAAGAAATAAAGAACTTATAGTGAAAAATCTTAAAAACTAGAATCAGAAATCTTGAAATTCAGTCTATTTGTTGCCATAGCAACCAGAATTTTCAACATAGGAAGATAAAAAAGGATGTGCATAATTTCCATACTGCCATCTACCCATATGTCAAGTTTCATAAAAATATTTTCAATACTTTTTGCGTTATCACTTGATCCAGGTTATGTGTAAAATTTTCCATATTTTCAGTCTATTTGTTGCCAATAGCAACCACAATTTTCAGCATAGGAAAAAAGAAAGAAAAAGATGTGCATAATCTCCATAATGCCATCTATCCATATATCAAGTTTCATAAAAATATTTTCAGTATTTTTTGCGTTATCGCGGGATCCAGGTTATGTGTAAAATTTGCCATATTTTCAGTCTATTTGTTGCCATAGCAACCAGAATTTTCAACATAGGAAGAAAAGAAAAAGACGTGCATAATCTCCATACTGCCATCTATCCATATATCAAGTTTCATTAAAATATTTTCAGTACTTTTTGCGTTATCGCGGGATCCAGTTTTGTGGACGGACGGACTGACGGACGGACAGACGGACTGACGGACGGACGGACGGACGGACAGACGGACGGAGGGTAAACCTAAAGTCCCCTCCGGTAAACCGGTAGGGGACTAATAACTACTTTTAAGGTGGTTTATAACAATATTTTACCATCTTCAGATCAATTGACTTATTAATAGATGTATAAGATTATTTGTTCTCAAAAAAGCTTTAGAAAGAAAAAAGTCAATAAAAAATCTTAATTCCAAGTATGTGTTTAGTTCAGATCCACTCATTAATTCATAACAATCAATTCAAAGATTTTTTTACATTTTTAGCTAATTTATTTCATTCAGAATAATTTGACAACTTTAGAGAAAATCAATACAGTTATTTTTGATCAGTGGTTTCAGTGAACATTTGTTTTGTTGGATTTACACAGCGACTTTCTCCGCTTCACTTTTGGAGGAAAGACCTCAGGTACCCTGTCACGCATTATTCAGGCACTTGCTGGCTCCCCGAGTAGGACCATTGACCTTTTGTATGCTATCTGGATAGCTTCCTTGTTATAAAGAAGCCAAAGTCTCCGACAGGATTCCAACAACGAAATCAGCAGCCATAACATCTCACCCACATAGGCCTCTATTTAGAGAACATAATATATATCTAACAATCCTAAAAGGTTATTCAAGTCTTTAGTTTTGGTGCGCTAAAAAGAATAACTTCACTGAATGATACAGAATTCAAGAAAGTCTGAGAAAGCGTAAGAAAAATACTCACATTTTAATTTTTTATTTTTCAAATATTAACAAAATATATATAGAACACAATACATTCATATTGATTATTATTTATTTAATAAGACAGGTACAGTTCCATTATAAATTTATCAGAAATATATTCCTGTCAAAATGTTGGGTTCTTTAACAAGATCAATTCACAATTCAATTAATTACACAGCCTAAAAGTTCAATTAACAATTCAACTTATTTATACTGCCTGAACATAATTCTTTTCTATAATTATTCTTTTTAACTTGATATTATTTTTATCTAAAGTATTTATCAATAACATTCAACTATACTCATGATAAACATACGAAAACAATAAAACATGACTTGTCTTTTTGATGTTTGTTAAAAGTAAAATGAATTCAAAATCTACCAAAGCAAAGATAATTACCATATTAACCTAAAAATCATCCAAAAACTAGTTAAGTTTAAAGCTGCATGCAATTAGTTCAATATAATCAAACTTGAGAAATATGTACTAAGAGTTTTCAAGGTTTTAAGTAATAATTTACATGTTGAATTTGATTTTCAGTATTTATAACCACATTTCCACTGTTTACTAAATCAAATGCAGTAAAGGCTATTTTCTTAATATTTTGGGCTAATTTTTGTACCTAATGTGGGTTGTAAGTGCTGTTTGTAATGTGTTAATTGCTTACTTTTATTTACTCCACAACATTTTACTTTTAAATGCATTTTTAAAAATTTTCATGAAAATCAGCATAAATCTGAAGGCATGCTTCTTTAAATAATTTGTCAAATTTGTCTTTCACATACAAATCTTGAAATGATCACTAACAAAATATTGTATTTTTGATATTTACCACATCTTAAAAAACATAATTACTTCTTAAAAACATAATTACTTGTTTATTTAAAATAAAACATAGTAACAAGGTATACTGTGTTTAATAAAATTGCAACTGACATTTTTATAAAGTCAAACATAATGTCACAATTGACACCATAATATAGAGGATATTTGTTTAGTCCAGTGTAAGAACGGAATATATTTCACTGAGTGAGCACCAAAAGGTATATATACAGTCACGACTGAAATATGAACTTTTGGTGTTCACTAGGTGAAATATATTTCGATTTTACACTAAACTAACAAATTTTCTTATTATTATATGCAAAGAAACGTTTAAAAAGACATTTTAACCTTATGAAAAGCGCGCCAAATAATAATACAATGTGACGTCATTTACGACCGGTCACATCATTAAGTTGGTTTCCAGTAATGTGCCCGCTGGTATTTCACTGAAACAACGTAACAGGCTTAAATTCAAAACAGTAAAAAATATAAAATTGCTAATTTCACTGTTTCAAACAGTGAAGTTTTCAGTTTATATCTCACTGATATGTTTCTATAAACCACAGAAAAGCATTTAATAAATAGAGGATATTTGTTTAGTTCAGTGTAAGATCGGAATATATTTCACCGAGTGAGCACCAAAAGGTATATTTCACGAGTGGCGCAGCCACGAGTGAAATATGAACTTTTGGTGTTCACAAGGTGAAATATATTTCAATCTTACACTAAACTGAACAAATTTTCTTTTTATTATATGCAAAGAAACGTTTTAAAAAGACATTTAACCTAAAACTAAATGAAAAGCGCGCCAAATAATAATACAACGTGACGTCATTTACGACGTCACGTCATTAAGTTGGTACCCAGTACTGTGCACGCTGGTATTTCACTGAAACAACGTAAGGGGCTTAAATTCAAAACAGTGAAATTATCAAAGTGGTAATTTCACTGTTTCAAACAGTGAAATTACCAGTTTTATATCACTGATATATTTCTATAAACGACCGAAAAGCATGTAATAAATAATGGCAAATCAGCATTTCTTCCTTTGGGAAAATAATTTATCTAAGAATTCTTCACTTCTGAAATTTTCTGTTTCACCAGGAAATAAGGTGAATTATAGATCCATCATTTTGCCTTATCTGAACTTAGTGTTTTAGGTTTCAGGAAAACTAATATAATATTCTAGTAGAGGTGATATCATTGTTCTGTCATATCTAGAGATTATATGTAATATACGGTGTTTATCCTGAGGTCCTGTTAGATGCCAGACATTGATTAACAACTTCAAGAAGATGTGAATTCTCTAGAGCTGCTGCAACTCTTTCCTTGTCTGCTAGTTGTTTGTTCACTGGAAGAAAAAGTACACAAAAAATGGAAGGAAAAAAATATTATCATTGCTTATTTATCTTGTTTTTTAATGCTGATTTTAGAACATTTTTAGTCATATCTCAGCTGTTAATCCATTTAACATGCTATCCTGTCGGGCTGTCATTGATAGAAAATTTTGCATTGATATATCGAGAGACAAATACCGACTTAGCTACAATGAAAAATATCAAAATATGTGTTATAAATTGGGATCATGGTGTGATGCATGCTTGTATTAGTCATTACAAATACTACAAAAGACTTTGTTTTTTCTCTTATTTTTGACACTGACATTTGAAAACAGAGTTTAAAGTTCAAGTTAACAAAGAAAAATGAAAAAAGTATCAGGCAAAATAAAGAGGTATATTCACTAACAGAAATTAATTTTTTTTTAGCTTTTATCGATATTTGAAATTGTGTATCAATATTGTAAAGGATGATGATTATTTATGATAAAAAATTGATATATATCGACATTGCTATATTCAATGACAGCCCTACTTTCCTGGATAACTAGCAAGTAAATATGAAACTTACTACTTATCCTACATGATTTTTTAATAAGCAGTGCAAGACATTAATGATCATAAGAGTAAATGTCCCAGATTATTGTCAAAAAAATATTTTGACTCACTCAAACCAGCGACCCTTGAATTACAAATCTGATGTTCCCTCTATAGTGCTAAGTGGGAGGACTATTATTCTTAATAAGGTCAACTCTTGTATATGCAACTACTTTCAAAGAATTTGCTTTGCACACAGCATTACTATCGTAAATTTTTTATTTGATCAAAATTAGTAGATTGTAACAGTACATGTAGATTTAGCTTGAAACACCACTTCCAGTAGTTTGTATGACATGCAAGATTTGATATCAGTTAGTTTGTGAGTTAAACAATAGTATTATTTTAAACACAGGTAAATATTATGAAGTAGTCTAGTCAGTGAGCTAAAATTATAATCCTGAACACATCTTTGAAGAAACAAATGAAAACCCAGAAATTATGTACATGTAAAACTGCAAACATCATGAACTTTGTATTGGTTACAAAGTGTGTAAATTATGACGCCATAAATCGTCTTATATGTTATTATATGCCCAGAGGCATAAAAATATATGGGAATTAATTCAGAATGGTAGCATATAGAGTTATGGTTCTTTGAAAGTGCAATTTTCCTGGATGCTATCTGCATGTATATTAAGTTTAAGGTCAATCACTTGTATTCCTTTTGGACCTATGCTCCAGACAAAACTAGAAATTGATTAAAAGGGAGAATATTCCAAAACTGGACTAAACTGAGTTACTGTTCTTGGTCACTGCACTAGTTGCAAACTTAACTCATTAATGTTTCAAATGAATATCTTTGAAAGTTTTTAAGTTATGGTCAAAACAAAAATGAGATTTGCAAGATGAATGGACAGACAGACTTATAAATACAATATATCCCACAACAAATTTTGGCAGAAAATAAACATTATGTCCCTCTTTATAATATCAAATACATTATAAAAGGGTAGTAACACACTGCTCAATATGTTATCGGAGTTTTGTTTTCATAAAGGAAATCTTACATACCAGCTTCCTCTGAGGCATGGGTTCCTGGGCTTATCTTTATATCAACCTGTAAAAATGCATACATGACTCTAATTTTACGAAAATATCGTCCGGAATTCAGAATTTAGAAGTTCCGGAATTCAAAAGTATTATATTAATAGAAAATAGAAGGGAAAAAATCGGGACCGAAAAAACTGTTCGGTTTTTAGAAGTTTCCGGATTTCAGAAGTTCCGGAATTCGGAAGTTACACTGTATATACAAGTAAGTACATTTGTATATGTCTATTATGTTCACTTTTATACACTTGGTACTATAATCATTTATAGTCACTTTTAAACACATGTTTCAGTATATATAAAGTCACAAATATCCATATATATTTGTTCACAAGTTAATATACATGTTCATTTGTAAATTGATAATTCATAAGTAACTATATATATTGAAGTATGTTCACTAGTAAATCTACGTGTTCATAAATGAATAAATATGAACATGTTCATAATTATGTTATAATGCATGCTAAATAATAATTATACATGTATGGTCTTTGGAGATTTAAAATATGACAATTCTGTGTTACAGAAATTCAGTAGGAAAGGTTCACTTTTGAACAATGCACACTATAAAAGATAGATTTTAACACCTTATTTCTTTAAGCCTTTCGTTAAGCACTCCTAAATATTGGAATAAATGTAATGATAACAAATTTAAAGCCCATAGAGAGTGTTGCCACGTACAAGAAATATTTGTAGTGTTCAGTAGTTAGACAGGATTTTATCTTGGGGAATTTATATAATAACGATGTATGGCAAGAAATATTGTGTAAAAAAAATCCACATCAATTTTATTACCCAATAGACATGTTTTATCTTGAAACAAGAATCTGGAGATCATTTGTGATCAATATAAGGTATAAAGACATAAACCTTTAACCAAAAAAATCAGCGTAGAATTATACTTTGTGTCAGCAATTTTATTGGGTAATAGTTTTCACTTAGTCAAACAAAAAAAAATTCCATTAGAGTAGGTAAGTTCTGAAATCAGTCTAAAAGATTTCATTGGAAGATTTTACTAAGTTGTGAAAAAAAGTTGAAACTTTCCTTTAATACATGTATAGCCTTGTTTAGTAATCTGTATTAATACCATTAATAATGACAATTTTTTAGAATAACTTAGTTTCAGCTTTGTACCTTACATCATTGGAATAAACAATTTAAACAGTTATACTGTTTATTATTACTATATTATTGTACCCTGCATAACTCTTGGGAAGAGTCATCCCATTAATTTCAATGTTAACCAATGCAATTTTATATCTTTCCCAAAAATTAAGAAAAATGTCCCTATTTCTCCTTATATAACTTTATTATTATTGACCAGACAAGCCAAAAAAGTCCTCATTTCTGTGAAAGGCCTGATGATCCCATTCTGTAAATAAGAAAAGAGACTTCAGCTTACTTTAAATCTGGAAGGAAGTGATCGTAGCAGTTTAACTCGTATGGATAGACCGATCAGTGTTGCCATACTGCAGTGGGGTATGGTGGGGGTAAATAAAATCTCCACTGTACTCTCAGCATCATTCACCTGAAAAAGGATCAGAAAAAGGATCAGAAAAAGGATCAGAAAAAGGCTATCAGTTCATAGAGATATAACTTGCATTTACCATAATATACTGAAAACACGTTTGGCTTATGTTGTACTAAAGAAATATTATGGGTCTCTGTGGTGTTTATTGACTATTTAACACTGGTTTGGAGTTTTGATACATAGGAATTGACCACAAAACACAGCTCAGTTTGAATCACTTTATTTGTAATTTTGAATTATACATGTTTTTACTATTTTCAACTCAAATTTCTTTAAATTTGAAACAGAATTTTAAGAATTTGCCATTGACTACTTTTTAACTATTCAAAATTTTATAAAAAATTTTCATGAAACTGGATGTGTGATGCTATATTATCAATATCAACAGATTATAACAATTTAACATGTGCTGCTGGAACAGATAGGAATATCTAGCGCTAGGGTCACTGTTTACAGTGAAAACAAGGTAACCTGAGGCTCTGCCAAGTTTTCACTTGACAGTTACCATACAGCTAAATACTCCCGTCTGTGAAGACAGCCAGTGTTTGGTTCTTTTTCTTGCAATTTACATATCAAAGCATATTTCAAAAAGGAAATAACAAAAACTAATATTTTCATTAAGCACTTTTTTTCATAGAAGGTTATGAATTTACAACTTCATTCATATAATCATAATAGTGAAATAAATTGTCCTAAGCAATCAATTAATAAAAGGTGAATGGGAATGATGCTGACATATCTTACATGGGGAGCAGGTTGTACGACAGGTTTTTCTAGCAATGATGTAAACAGTAAATAATCCTGTCTAATATGCAAGAAAGGCTTATCTAGCATCAATGTAAACAGCAGAAAATCCTATCAGATACGGCAATGTAAAACAGTTGAAAATCCTATCAGATACAGTGATGTAAACAGCAGAAAATCCTATGGGCCTCAGAGAAAATCCTATCAGATACAGTGATGTAAACAGTAGAAAATCCTATGGGCCACAGCGATGTTAACAGTAGAAAATCCTATTGGATACACTAAAGTAAACAGTAGAAAATCCTATCAGATATAGAGATGTAAACAGTAAAAAATCCTATTGGATACACTAAAGTAAACAGTTGAAAATCCTAGCAGATATAAAGCTGTAGACAGTAGAAAATCCTATCAGATACAATAATGTAAACAGTAAAAAAATCCTATTGGATATAGCGATGTAAACAGAAGACAAGAAAATATTTTTTATAGTTATACTTACATGTACATTATCACAGTCTACTACATTCAACTCCTCCAATGAAAGTGGGTGTTCTGGATCATTTATGCATCTGATCAGATCTACAATAAATCATAGTAATAAATTCTTTGTTTTGTAGTCATGTACAAGTAGCTAGTGTCAATTCTATGCAATATGGAACTTATGACAGAAGTTCCCTTTTAAAAAGTGGAGAAAATATGTTACTAGGTTACAATGGCTTTTCTATCAATCTCATTAAAATCATATCCTAACTGTTGCTTCACTACCCTACGCATGTAAGCGAAGAGTAACGGAGCGAAAACAATGATCTGATTTTAATGAGATTGGCTTTTCAATGTAAACAACCAATTTTGAATTAAATACTATTTAATGATAAAAACAAAAAAAAATTGTGATAATTATATATCCCATTTGCAATTGCTTTTTGATTGTTCTGTCTTTGTGTTAAAGTTGCATGCCTCCAGATATGCCAAAATATTTCAAGAAAATAAAGTTTTGGAAAAATGAAGAAAATATTTTAAGAAAAGTAAAAAGATTCAAGATTAAACTAATAATTTACATGTATTTGTGATTAATGACTGATTTTGTAGTATATGCCACCATATTGCTACTGAGTTTTTAACACAATAAGGGCTATAGTGATTTCTGCATATTTTAACCTCTTTTGGGTACTTCGAGTGGATTGAAAGTGCTGTTCGCAACGTGTCAATTAAATGTCTTTGTTCACTTCACAATAATTTACTTTAAAATACCCAGAGCACTAGACACCTTTTGGGGACAGGTACCCATACCCTTAGGAAGGGGATTTTTGCGTCGTTTTAAGGCAATATCCGGAATTTTATATAATTATGTATTTAGTGTATTTTTTTTCACATTTGCTTATTACACTTTTTCTTAACATTGGTTTCAATAGTTAGTAATTTCCTACCATTAAAATCAATAGCTTTTATATTTTTTTGATGTAGACTAACAAATAAAACAAATTACTTTAAGTTGATTTTGAGAGGGGAATTGTACCCATATTCGGCCCAAAAAACAACCAAATAAGTGCCCTGATACCTTTTAAAAATGTTGATGAAAATGAGCATGAACAAGTGGAGGCATGCTGATTTAACAATGGTCAATATATTTCTTTTTTATCTAAATTTATTAAAATATTTACCAAAAACTTCGCGATCATCTATTTCATCTTTGACATCATCATCTTCATCTTCAGGTCGCCACTCTCGCTCTCCGGTCTTCTCATAAACCACAGGGTTAGCATTAATCAGTGATGAACTCATTCTTGTCTCATCATATAATCACTTTCATCTAAAACAATCACCAATAAATAGTTAAATAACCATAACATAGTTATAAAATGCAATTTCATTGATTATTTGACAATTGTATTTTATATCAAGGGACATTTAACATTTCAACAGTCAATCCTGAAGACATTCTGTAAGAAATGATAAATCAGTTTAACCGGATTGTTTTCTAACCAGTAATTGGCAAAATTTCTAATCATGATTTAAATTGAGTCTTTAAGATAGTAGAATACACTATAATACATGGATTAAAATAGAAGCATTTTTATCGACAATTCCTACTATGACCTTTAATTTGGATAACAATAGGTTAAACTGCAAACATTGACGTGCTCTTTTTTTATCAAATATGTTTTGGTGAAATTCTTATTGTATCCACTAATCTGACAACTAAAATTAGACAGGTCAGGGATCTATGCATTTAGGGCACTTGACTTGTTAAATAAGGCTGATTTAAAAATAGAATTGGTAAAACATAATTTGTAATGCTTGCCAGACAGTAAAACTAATTCTCATACAGAAATTTTCTAAGTAAAGGGGAACAATATATGATTATGTATATTGTAAAGGTGTGCTAGAGTTTAAGTCTTTAAGATCTTGCTAAAGTAAAAGTTAAGTTACTAAGACATGGGGGACATTGCAAGGGAATACCTTCATATGATAAAAACTTGCTTACGTAACTAAGATAAATTTAGTAAAGTTTCAAGGGAATACCTTTGTATGATAAGATCTTGCTAGAGTTACTAAGACACGAGTGAAGTTTCAAGGGAATACCTTCATATGGGGCTATATTTGATAGGTTTAATCACTGAATACATATTTCTTTACTTTCAAACAGAAATGACACCTTTGACACCAAAAATGTAAAATAAAAAAAGAACATTTTTTTATCTGACTAAGTGAACCCTGTTCATAGGCTTTGCCTACGTTCATAATATGAAAAAGGCAAAGCCTCAAAGCGAGCTTGATGTACTTTTAACGTGAAATAGTATAAAATAATCGCTTGATCATTTTTATTTTAAATTTTCCGTTTTTAAATTGTCATTCGGTATTTTATACACTGCTTCTGTTTATTCTGTTTCCTCCTATTATATGAATAAAATTAATGTATTTTATCATTTGTGCTACGTGAATTACCTTAATTTACAGCAAGAAAGAAGGAATCGGCTCAACTGTTGTTTCAATGTTTGTAAACAAATGCAGTGACGAGTGCGTGTGACGTCACACGTTAATGTAAAACTTAACCTGTTTGCGACATTAAAATAGCACACTTGATTTGGTTGTTTTGCATGTGCTGTTTGGCGCTACATTGTGACGTCGAAGTAAACAATACTTTAAACGTCTGTACAGCGTTAACAACTGAATAAAAGATATTGGTGTTAATTTTCATTTTCTTAGTTAGACCATTTTCTTTCACATCAAAATTCGACAAAAAATTGTTTTAATTTATCAGAATTTTTTAAACAAAATGGCGCCCTCAATGTGAAAATACACAGGGAGATAATAAGAACGGCAAGTGCATTGTTGTTGGGCCTTCTTTGTTTATATAGAAAAATTTCTGATAGTGTACGGGAAAAGTCGGTTAAAATAATTGTTCAATTTTCATTTTACATTTTCCGTTTTAAAACTGTCATCCGATATTTTATACACAGCTTCCGTTATTCTGGTTCCCTGTCCAATTATGGTTCCCATATAGAAGTGCGCGGGTGACCAGTCTACACATCCGTTTTCAGTCAGAATTCCTCAGTTTTTATCGTAGCCCCCGAGTATTAATTAGATTGCCGACTGTTTTGATGTTCTTTCTCTTTTGTATCATAGTCAAACATTAAAACACGTTCCCTATTGTCACAATATGAAACCCCGGAAATATAGCCAATAAACGAGCATCTGAATAAGATATTTCTGACGCTTTCCTTTTCTCTGCCATCACAATAAGTAAACCCCAGCAAAAATGAACCAATCAATGGGCATGCTCTGGAGTGCGGGTAACTTAAATACCTGCACTCCAGTTAACGCACTGTGCATGTACATGTATTTAAGATTTAACTCGGACTCATTTTCAAAAGAAAGGTCCCCAAACTATGATACAAGGATATATATTTCACTGACTTTCACTGATGTTGCAAATAATACCCAATTCACCGTGCCTCTTGTGTCCAATTAATGATTTGGTGTTGTTCAACCTTACAGAAATTATCACAAGTCAAGTTTAATACGCGGAAAGTCCGAGCGGGGCCGAAGGCCCCGCGAGGGCTGTAGCGCTCTTAGATAACATGTATGACGCGTATCAATTCAAAAGAAATCAAATTAAAAGTTAATGAAAAATTCAAAAAAATATATATCCCAAACCTAATGAGCTGCGAAAAAATCCTTAGTTAGCGGGCGCCGCCATTTTGAAATCTATGTTGTAAAACGCTTGACAAGCGCCTCTTGTAAAACGCTTAACAAGCGCCTCAATGGCTGAATATTTAGACTGGTTTAAATGTTATGAATAGCGGGCGCTTTTTGATTTTCATTCCGAAAAGCGTGTAAACTACACTGATTTTTTATCATTAAACGGCCCAGTCGTCTGCTTTTTTATCGCTGTCGTCTCAACAGGCTGAACGGTACTATTTTGGCATAATTACATTTTCCTATTTAAAGTCCTAGAATTATATTTACTTTTGCATATTTGGACTACCACAAATTTTACATGTTTCTTTTTGTACATTTAAATATATTTTAACATTTTTAATTAAGTTACTTATGCAAGTTTATGCAATAACTTGAGCTAGTCCTACTGGACTATACTGTATACAACTATACCAGTTCTAAATATGTTTAAGTGAAATTCCAAGCATATTTTCACTTGATTTCAATTGATTTTTCTGAAGAAAAAAAATTCATAAAAATTAAGTAGACTCTACCAGATCTTATGCATTATTTTCACACTTAATAATTGTCTACATTCAGCAAGCATACTGGTAAATAACTATGTCTATTTTCAACAAGCATAATTATTGGCTGGATAACAATATTGTAGGAAATCAATTCCAAGAACTTCAAACAAAAAAAGTTAAACATTCAAATGAAATATACCAAGAAAACAATTATTGTACAGAAGTAAATAATGATTAACAGGCTTCTACACAGGTATATTTACTCTCTCCAAATCAATCTGAGCATTTACATATGCAGAATGATAATTACAATGACCATAATTATTGTCTGAACAACAATGTCAACCACTAACTGATACACTTTCACAAATATAAATATCAGAGAAAATATACTTTCCATTATATCTCCAACAACACATTTCATCACCTTCAATTATTTTTCAATTAAACAACTGTTTCTTACAATCATCTATGGACAAAACTAGATAATTTAAAAGGGACTAATAACAGAAGATTTTTTGGTGGGTGGTATGTCAACCACTAACTGATACACTTTCACAAATATAAATATCACATAAAATAAACTTACAATTGTATATGTACTTTCACCAATACATTCAATTACTAGTATTCATGTATTTTTCTAAATCTACATGAAACATATTTTCATCATTTCGTCTACATCTTCCTCTCAACATTTTTTGTCATAATGATTTTTTTAATTGATGACATGTTTATTATTTCTATGTTTCTTTTCAAAATATTCCATGACATTAAATGTCATCATGACATTTCACCACTGATTAAAAGAATCTGTCTAGATTTAGAATTTAACACCATGAATAGCTACAAAACTGTTTATCAACTATTTATTTAGACACTAATAAAAAGAATTTAAAGTCCTACCCATATGTTGCTCATTTTGAATATTATCAATGTATTTTTTTCTTACTAGCATGCTTTTATTACTTAATCACATGTATATATATGTAATTCAAACATTCATGTTATTAATTCATATTGCATATTTCTTTTATGATTATTAAGCTAAATTTTATCATCAATTATTCACATTTGTAATCAATACTTTTAACATTTATTGGTCACAGTTCTTGGAATTGGTTAATAGTTTGTCAAATTTTCTTTAAATATTGCCATATAAATACCTTTTAATATATTTAAACTATGTAGTTTTTTTTTCACATGAAACAGTGAAAAACTTTTTCTGTTTTGTTCTTTTCACATATGAATCATCTGATATTTGCAACTGACTCAAGAGGGCGTATCATATAAAATTGACTACACGTGTATATTTAAAAGTAAATCAAATAAAAAACAATTAAAAATATACAGAATTCTATACCTATCAATGAAATTTTCAGTGTCACTTTAGTCGGGCGCCGCCATTTACAATGTAACTTAATGATAATAGGCGGGGTATTCCGATAACGGAACAAATCTCAACTTTTCAGATAAATGATAATCGTCGAGTATTCCGAGTGAAAACGGAAGCGGTGCATGTAATACCGAATGACACCTTCAAAACGGAAAGAATGAAAGGAATTTTTCATTATTACCATTACATTGTGTTAGATAATGTAAATATTCAAAATATATACATGTATTTGTTTACTATATATATATATATATATATATATATGATTTTTTGTTTGTTTTTTTTTCTTTAATTTTTTAAATGTTGATAAATGTTCTGAAGTGTGGGACATGTCAGTCTCTAACCACCAGAAACATTTCTTAAACAAAAAAAGTATAATTCAATTTTCAAGGTTTATTATCTTTAAACACCAGAATATTTAAAAATGAAACAAAAATTCTAAAATCACATAATTTTGATCAGAGGTAGTGTTGAACATTATCAATATAATTCAGTTAGATAATTTCTTTGATACTGCATAATTTACATGAAGATCTACATGACTTTCCGCGCCATAGGTAGCACCTAATTTCATATTAATAGTAATCTGTTCTTACTAGCTGTAAAAAGTACTGACATTTAAACTGCTTGGCCAGATTATAATGTGTTCATTAAATATCTATCACATGTATACAGGTATCATAATTTGAGTTCCTTATAAGCAAAACTTACAAATAATTGCAAAAATTCTGGTGAAAACTTTCCTTCTACTCCATTTTGAAAACTAATATGAAATTAGGTGCTACCTATGGCGCGGAAAGCTCTTATGAATTATGATTTTAGCATAACATATTTAGTGTACTTGTAAACCAGATCTTTTTTGAATAAACAAAACGTATAAATTGGTGGTGTTCAACCTATCACCGGAAACGCTCGGCCTATTCCGAAAAACTCCGGACCTCTGCGCATGCGTCGGCGTTTGGAAAATCCCGTCCGCCATTTTTGTTAATCTCTAATCACAGTTGTTGTTTTTACGTTATTTTTAATGTGCTAATTTACCAAAAAGGATATGTTTGAATAACTTTTTATATTTATAGTCGTTACTATAATTCTTATCAATGAAATGCAGGTTTATTTTCTGATTTTGTACATCATTCTTTCACCGGAAGTGTTACTAAGCATGCGTCTGCAATAGTCTGAATTATCTAGACGCTCATTAAAAGCGCTCAAAAGGATTTCAAAATGGCGGCGCCCAGTTAACTAAGCCATTTCATATGGAAAACTTGTTCCGGTTAGGTGGTTTTCTGCTTACATTTGTAAGTGCATGATTGAACGGGAAACCAGCTGAAATCGTGCCAATCGCAACTTTTCGGCCTTTTTCGTCACTCTTCGGATTAATGATAATAGCCGATGAAGTTCCGATTGCAATCGTGACAATTCGGGCGATTCCGTCATACTGCAGAATCAATCGAATGCTGCGGAATCAGAATATTACGGAAATCTAAGCTATTTTAGTTACCTCGGTAATCCCAGTTTGTTTATATAAATAGGATTCGTATTTTTACTTGATTTATTGATTTAAACCGTTATAAATTATAAACGAAATTGTTCCGTTTCAATTCTTTTTCAAGACGCAAAAGTTAGTTTCTTTTATAATTGTTTTTTGTCTGTATTAGTTTTATACAATAGAGGATGTTGACTGTAGTAGTATTCCGTCTTCAAAGGGTGGTCCAATTCACACAGAATAATATTAAATTAGGTGCTACCTATGGCGCGGAAAGCTCTTATGATTTATGATTTAAGCATAACATGTTTAGTGTACATGTTAATCAGATCTATCATGCAATTCGTTGATAAGTAAATGCAGGTATTTTGTACCGTAAACAGAAACGAATAAATTGGTGGTGTTCAACCTATCATCGGAAGAGGGACCACTGCGCATGCGTCGGCGTTTGGAAAATCCCATCCGCCATTTTCTGTTAATCTCTAATCACATATGTTGTTTTTACGTTATTTTTAATGTGTTAATTTATTAAAAAAGGATTTAAAAATAACTTTTTACATTTATCATCGTAACTATAGTTCTTATGAATGAAATGAATGTTTATTTTCTGATTTTGTACATCATTCTTTCACCGGAAGTGTTACTAAGCATGCGTCTGCTAGCAATAGTCTGAATTATGTAGACGCTCATTAAAAGCGCTGTGATATCTATATTTAGCTCAAAAGGATTTCAAAATGGCGGCGCCCAGTTAACTAAGGATTTTTTCAAAGCTCATTAGGTATAGGATATATATTTTTCTGAAATTTTCATTTACTTTTAATTTGATTTCATTTAAATTGATACGCGTCATACATGTTATCTAAGAGCGCTACAGCCCTCGCGGGGCCTTCGGCCCCTATCGGACTTTCCGCGTAAAAACAAGAAAGTCGTCCCCGAAATTATTTTATTGTTACCCTAACTCAATATAGAGTATATCTATATTTAGGCAAACAATACAATTACTTTATTTCTCATTTACTATGTAGATAAATCTTCTCTAAATGGATAGCGATAATAGGAAAGAAAGTGTGTATAAAAATAATTCGTCCAAAAATATTGAAACGGTGTCCCGTAAATTTTCATACACATAAAATTCTTACATAAATCTCGAGCATCTCGAGTTATAAACAATAGAAGGTATACAAAATGTACCTATGCAACTTTCCATTGTCATTTTGCTTGCTTCTTTACATATTGAATGGGATGTTTACATATTTAATGTGTAGGCTCAAAACTGTTTTGTTATCTCAGAATTCACGAACAGATAAAGAAAAAATGTATTAGCAAAAAAATATTGTAAAACCTGAAAACTAACTGAACTAAAACCACTTACCAGATGACCGGGATAATTTTCCCAAATATACCCAAATACACTCAAATATAGCAATAATCGTTGTTGTGTTGCCTTAAAAAAGGCGACATATAGGTATTACTTTTGTTGTCGTAGTTTATGATCGTCCCCTCAAGCTTTCCTTCTGCCAAAATGGCAGCAGCTGTAACCTCATCCTAGTCCAAATATTTAGACGTAACCGGGGATTTGAAGCTATTTTTTACATGTGTCAAAGCCGCTTCGCATTTTCCAATAAACGTCAAACTTTAAAGAAAAGAAAATGCGATGTCTTTCAATGAATGAAGGACTAACCTCATCCCAGTATCCTTGGGTGTCCCCTAGGACCCCTCCTGTCTCTCGCCTATATAAATTACCTCCCACAAGACATATATCCCCATGTCAGGTGGTTTGCAGACGACACTGCAATATACATTGCTCTGACATCTGCAAACCAATCAGTCACCCTCCAAAATAGACCTAAATTGGTTAGAAAAGTGGCAGTTGGAGTGGGATATTATATGGATTTAACCCCTCCAAGTGTCAAGTTATCCAGGAAACATCCTATCCCAACACAAAACTACCTTCATGGAGTCAAATTAGAATTGATTACCTCAGCTTAATATATAGGGGTGGATATATGATAGAAAATCTCAGGTGGGATGCCCATATAGACAGGACATACAAGAAAGCAAACCAAACATTAGGATTCCTACGCAGAAACATAAAGGTTAATCCCAATCCAGTAAGTCCAGACGTTAGTCAGACCCCTGCTTGAATAAGCAACCAGACCATGGTGAATCTTATAGAAAAGGGATAACCTTAGGCATCTATACTTCTGAGTTCTGGTTTATGAAGCTTAAGGGAGTGGAACATGTCCATGACTCTAGAGGTCTGACCATGTTCTAGCTTGATCCATCAGGCTGCTCTTCATTGGACATTTTCAATTTGATCTAATTGTATTTTGGTGTGGGTAGAACATACTAAATGGAACCATGCCTACCCAACATCGGTGGTTCTACTCAGGTGCCTGAAATAATGCGGGGAAGACAGCACATGAAGTCTTCTCCCCATATGACCTATGCTGTGTTGGTGTGATTTAAAACCCAACCCAAAAAAAAAAAATGTCACTATATACATGTGTATAACTATTATATCATTTTTATTGCAGATTGATGATTATATTTGTGTGTACAATAACAATACTGAAGTTGAATAGCCAGTATGTCAAAGAGGTACTATGTTAGAAATACTGTTGTCCCCTTTGAAGAAGACTTCACTCATGAGTTCAAAGGTATTTTATAAGCATTCTTGTGTATATTTAAAATATTGACAAACATTTATTTCAAATAAGGTGTTGCCCATTGTAGGTTTATGAAATAGGGTTTTGATAAAAAAAATGTCAGGAAATGTTTAAATGTATCATCAATATCATCCGTAGAGATTGAGAGTGAAAATATTATAATTCATTAATTGTGATATTTTACATGGGTATAACTGTATATGTACATTTATATAAGTTGTTTTGAGTAATGACTATCTTAGATGGGTATATGATTGTACATTTATATTATATAAGTTGTCTTGAGTAATATATTAATGAAATAGTGTGAGGATGGGGATTTGTGTACACAATGAGAATGCATTGCTTTTTCACAGATATTTGAGCTGTGTCACGACAAAACCAACATTATGGGTTTGCGACCAGCATGGATCCAGACCAGCCTGCGCATCCGCGCAGTCTGATCAGGATCCATGCTGTTCGCTTACCAACCCTATTTTAAGTAGAGAAACTGATAGGGAACAGCATGGATCCTGATCAGACTGCGCGGATGCGCAGGCTGGTCTGGATCCATGCAGGTCGCAAACACACTATGTTGGTTTTGTCGTGACACGGCTCATTTATTTCTAGTTTATTTGTTAACATCTTAATGATTGGCTTGATGTATTTTGAATTATTAAATTATTTGTTATTAGGGCACAGAAATATATGTGTGGAAGATTTACCTCCCTGGACACAAGAAAGTAAAACAGAGAAGGCTTCAAGAAGGGCTGTGTCAAGGTATGTCTTAAACCTTTAATTATGATACAGGGGTAGCAGTTACATGATGGTTGAGTTTGTTAGTCACAACAAATGAAAATTCATATTGCATCTTTCTAGATTTTTTGATTGAGGAAGATCTGGGAATACATTGAGAGCGGCATAATTTCAGGCATTATCTGTCACAGTAGTAGAACCACTGACTTTCTGTTGGCCAGCTGGATATCTTCTACAACTAAAATAACTCAAAGTATCTAATAGGACCAAATGTGGTAAAGGACACCAGTCGTAACCATTAAACTGCTGACAGGGACCTGAATCTTCCTATGCCATCAGTTCAGACCAAGATCAGCAGCACATTCTATATCATTATCAATGCTATCTGCGCATGTTTGCACTGTTCAGTCAGTACATGTACATAGATTGAAAAATTCCCTCAAAATGATGAATGGTTTTGTCCAAATTGAAAGATTGACGAAGCCATTTAAGATATTAAGCATCATAAATGCTAATCACTTAGCCACATGCTTAGAAATATAAATATTTATGACATTGAATCAGAACCGTTTGCAGATTATTTCACATTTAACTCTTGTTATGGACTTTGGCATAAAGGTTTCAAAGGCCTATTCTTATTCCACTTTCAAGTACTAAGTTGAGTGTGCTGACTTTTAGACTTTGACAGGTTGTCACCTTAGTGCAGTAACAGGTTAAGTCCTTCTAACCAGTTATTGCACTAAGGTGAAGATGTCTGTGCAATTATGAAATTTTTGTTACTTCATTAAATTTTATTCATTTTAATGCAATATAAATACTGGTTCAAGATATTAGCTGTGATATCAAATATCAATATTAAAGTTATGTTGCTAATTTGATTTGATTTTCTTCTTCTACTATTATCCTACAAACAAATGTTATCCTTTCTATATTTTATATTTTCAGAGTGCTGAATGCCTTTCTAAACACAGGTAAAGGTGGAACAGTGTATTTAGGTGTAATTGACTCTGGTTGTGTGAAAGGCTTGCAACTATCTGCCTATCAGGTAAAATGTAGACTGTTATCTTTTACACTGAAAATTTAATCCTGCTTTAGCTGTGGATTTGTACAATGTAGCAATCTCATTAACCTTTAACCTGCTGTCTATAATTTAAATAATTTTTGTTGAGTTCCAAAATATCTTAAGACCTAGCCCTTGCAGTTTCCAAGAAGTAGAATTTCGAGGTATTTACTATATAACGAAAAGTTATGATCCCCTGGGGCAGGGCCAATTTTCACCCAAGGGCTAATATTTGAACAAACTAAGTAGAGGTCTACTAGATAATGTTTCATGTAAAATAAACTAAGCTTTAGCTCATGTTGGGTTTTTTTTTACTATTTACATATAAGAAAAATCTATGCCCCCTCCCCCTGCCCTTGTTTTAAATTATCATGATCTGCAAATTGCTATTCAGTCAGTATATATTTAATTTTTGAAATTTTCCTAAAATATTATGAATTATATGAACAAGTCGGTTGAAGATTTTATTGAAATGGCAGCTGCTAATTATGTAAATTTATAACATTTGTTTTGTAGATATTGTTATTGATATAATGAAATATGTAATCTGTTTTTATTATGCCACCGCAGCATCTGCGATGCGGTGGCATATAGCGATTCACCTGTGTGTGTGTGTGTGTTTGTTTGTGTGTGTGTGTGTTATATAGATTATATAGTGAACTTAAAAAATCTTCTTGTGAAAAACCACTAGTCCAATTTCAACCAAACTTGGCAGGATTGATCCTTGGGTGAAGGGGTTCCAAAGTTGTTCAAAGAATTTCATTCCATGCAGAAATCTGGTTGCCATGGCAACCAAAAAGAATTAAAAGAATAAATTAAAAAAATCTTCTTGTAAAGACCCAAAAGGCCTAAAGCTTAGATATTTTGCATAAGGCATTGTCTGGTAGACCTCTACCAAGATTGTTCAAATTATAGCCCTGGGGTCAAAATCGGCCCCGCCCCGGGGGGTCATTGATTTTCACTATATGTACATATAGTAAAAACTCAAAATACCTTCTTGTAAAGACTGAAAAGGTCTAGAGCTTAGATATTTTGCATAAGGCATTGTCTGGTAGGCCTCTACCAAGATTGTTCAAATTATAGCCCTGGGGTCAAAATTGGCCCGGCCCCGGGGGGTCATTGATTTTCACTATATGTACATATAGTAAAAACTTAAAATATCTTCTTGTAAAGACCCAAAAGGCCTAGAGCTTAGATATTTTGCATAAGGCATTGTCTGGTAGACCTCTACCAAGATTGTTCAAATTATAGCCCTAGGGTCAAAATTGCCCCTGCCCCTGGGGTCATTGATTTTCACTATATGTACATATAGTAAAAACTTAAGATACCTTCTTGTAAAGGCCTAGAGCTTAGATATTTTGCATAAGGCATTGTCTGGTAGACCCTTACCAAGATTGTTCAAATTATAGCCCTGGGGTCAAAATCTGCCTGCCCCGAGTGTCATTGACTTTCACTATATGTACATATAGTAAAAACTTAAAATACCTTCTTGTAAAGACCCAAAAGGCCTAGAGCTTAGATATTTTGCATAAGGCATTGTCTGGTAGACCCTTACCAAGATTGTTCAAATTATAGCCCTGGGGTCAAAATCGGCCCCGCCCGGGGGGTCATTGGTTTTCCTTATATGTATATAGTAAAAACTTATAGTAAAAACTTTTAAAAAATTTCTTCTAGCAATTGACAAATGCTAGAGGTTAGATATTTTGCATGAAACATTGTGAAGTGAACTTCAAGCAAGATTGTTGTTGAATTATAGCCCTGGTGTCAAAATAGCCCCGCCCCAGGGGTCATTGATTTTTAACATAATTATATATATATAGTAAAAAATCTTATTGTCTGAAGGTACAAGGCTTAGAGCTTTAATATTTGTTAAATGATATCATCTATAGGAACTCTACCAAAGTTGTTCAAATTTTGCTTCTAGTGTCAAAATTAGCCCCGCCCCGGGGGCCATAGGTTTTCCTTATATGTATATAGTAAAAAAATTTAAAAAATCATTTTCTCTCAATTTACAAAGGCTAGAGTTAAGATATTTTGCATGAAACGTTGTGTAAGGAACCTCTAGCAAGATTGTACAAATTATAGCCCTGGGGTCAAAATTGGCCCCACCCCCAGGGGTCATTGATTTTCACTATGTACACATAGTAAAAAAATAAAAAAAATATTTTTGTCTGAAGGAACAAGGGATAGAGCTTTGATGTTTGCTATATAATATCATCTATAGGTCCTCTACCAAAGTTGTTCAAATTTTTCCCCTGGTGTCAAAATTGGCCCTGCCCGGGGGCAGTGATTCTCATTATGTACACATAGTAAAAACAGAAAATAAAACAAATGTTTTCTGAATGGGAGAAAGCTACAGCTTAGATATTTGACTTGAAATGTTGTTTGGTGGACCTGTATCAAGATTGTTTTGAATTAAACCCTTGGGTCCAAAATTTTGCCTTGCCCAAGGGGACAGTGACCTACTTTCTTGTCCTTTAATGTACAGCTATGAAATTTTGACCATGTGCACAGTTTTAGTTGTAAAATTGAACTTTGATATCAGGTGACCTAGATTTTGTTGATGTGACCTACTTTCTTGTCCTTTGATGTACAGCTATGAAATTTGAACCCTGTGCACAGATTAAGATGTAAAGTGAACTTTGATTTCAGCTGACCTAGATTTTGACAAAGTGTCTTACTGTGTTGTTCTTTTGATGTAGTCATGAAATTTAGGCTGTGTGAAATAGGCTTCACCTGGGGTCCGCCTGGGCTCCTTGCCATTGGTTCTTGCTGCTGGGTCATATGGGGGTTGCGTTCATTGAACGCCGCCTTTCCTTGTTGATCTTGTTTATCATATTTCACCACCAAATTCACTAGACTCGAGTGCATTGATATATTCCTACTCTGATCTTTTATTGAGTTAACATTAGATTTAACCACTTATCTGATAATAAGAATAAGATAGGTCAGAGATCTATGCTTTATGACAGTCTTCAAAATTGTAAAGAAACAAAAAAATCTGTTCCTACACTACTATTTAGTGTTGTATTAATGCGGTGGCATAGCATTTTTCTCAAATGCAATCTTGTTTTATTGAAAGGACAGCTGTTTCCAGTACTGTATAAGGGGTTAAGGTAGTGACATGGAAATATTGGCGAATTTCACAAATTGATGAAAATCGCTTAAATCTTCTCTAGCGTAAATATCAACCATCCTGTCATTAAATTCTACTCTTGCATGATGCGTTAATATTTCCTCACACAAAATGTCTGGAATTTTAAATTTAAACCTTTCGACAAGCGGAAATATCCAATTTTACAGTAGTGAATTTATAACATTTCAATTGTAGAAAATGCATGTGATTGATGCAGTGAATGATGTATTAAGTAGATATATACCACCTGTGAAAAATCATAGATACTCCATCAAGTTTGTCCCGGTTTACGAAAGTGACAAGGACAGCAACACAAGCACTTCTAAAGGGTAAAGTCATACACCTACCTGCAATTTGTTGTATGATCAGTGATTTTTTCCCCTGTATTTTACACCAGAATTAAGGTTTCCTTTAGCCCAAAATAGGTATATTTTCCTCTAAAAAAGAAGCTATATTTTCCCTTGAAATGCCCTGTGCACATTCTTTATCACTTTATCAGAACCATGACTAAACAGCAGCTGACTTATATCAGCTAGTTGATGTATTTAATTGACTGAAAGACAGAAAGCTGTCCCTATGGATAGCCTCTGCTATGTACCATGTATGTTTAATTGAATTGAAATTGAAACTTTTATGAAATTGGTGGGAAATTTCAATTCTCAGTTGTTGGATTTTGATTTCAGGTTTTCCTTCTTTTTGTGCCCCCACGTTAGTGGCGGGCATTTAGATTTACCCTTGTCCGTCCGTCCGTCCGTTCACTTTTGTGTCGGACGTAACTCAAAAAGTATTTGACCTAGAGTCATGAAACTTTACAGGAATGTTGATCAGCATGTGTAGTTGTGCACCTAGGTATTTTCGTCTGGATAAAGTATTTTCAGAGTTATTGCCCTTGACTTACATGTAGTAAAATTTTGCAATTTTCAACTTGTGTCGCATGTAACTCAAAAAGTGTTTGACCTAGGTCATGAAACTTTACAGGAATGTTGATCAGCATGTGTTGTTGTGCACCTGAGTATTTTCGTCTGGATATTTTTAGTATTTTCAGAGTAATTGCCCTTGACTTAGTAAAATTTTGCAATTTTCAACTTGTGCCGCATGTAACTCAAAAAGTATTTGACCTAGAGTCATGAAACTTTACAGGAATGTTGATCAGCATGTGTACTTGTGCACCTGGGTATTTTTGTCTGGATATTTTTAGTATTTTTAGAGTTATTGCCCTTGACTTAGTAAAATTTTGCAATTTTCAACTTGTGTCGACGTAACTCAAAAAGTATTTGACCTAGAGTCATGAAACTTTACAGGAATGTTGATCAGCATGTGTAGTTGTGCACCTGGGTATTTTCATCTGGATATTTTTAGTATTTTCAGAGTTATTGCCCTTGACTTAGTAAAATTTTGCAATTTTCAACATGTGTCGCACGTAACTCAAAAAGTATTTGACCTAGAGTCATGTCACTTTACAGGAATATTGATCAGCATGTGCAGTTGTGCACCAGGTATTTTTGTCTGGATTTATTTAGTATTTTTAGAGTTATTGCCCTTCACTTAGAAAATTTTTGCAATTTTCAACTTGTGTCGCAAGTTACTCAAAAAGGATTTGACATAGTCATTAAACCTTATGGGCAGGTTGCTCAGCATATTTAGATTTGCACCTGGGGTTTCGCTTGTGTATTTATCCAGTATTTGTAGAGTTGTTTCCCTTGACTTAGTAAAAAGATTGACAGAACAGTGGCGCGGTGGGGGGCACCCGTGTCCTATGGACACATTATTAGTTCTGATTTATCATGCTATATTTCCCTATTCAGGAAGCCATAGGCTGTAAAAAAATCACTGATTATATGTAAATAAACATGTACATTTAGAATAACCTATTTTTAAGCAATATCAGACAAGTTTGTGAAGATATTTTGTGACCTAATTATCCATATGGTTATGATAAATTAGTTTGAAAAATTCTATTAGTAGAACATTGAAATTCTTCTTTCAAAGGGTTAACAAGCTGAATGGTGACCATGTGGCTACGATGCCTAACTCTCATGTCAGGGATCATTGTTTCTGGGAGAGTGATTATGGTTGTTGACTTCAAACCACTTGCCCCTCACTGCTGTGGATTTGAATCTCACTGGAGGCTTGGGACCCTGTCTTGTGAGTAAGCTCTCCATCTAGCTTACAGAATGTTGATTGTTTTATTCAGATGCCTGCTCATGCCCGAAATAATGCATGAATGGGTACTTCCCTGTCTTCCTCTACCAGTAAAGCTAAAAGTTGCCATATGACCTATATAGTGTTGGTGCGACTTAAAACCTAAAGCTAACACACACCAGAACCAGTAAGTTCCAGGAAGTGGACTTGAGAGTGCTTTCAATATAAAGTTAAAATTTTTTTGCAGTTAAGCTTAAATAGAATAACATTAAAAGTTATACTAAAGGATAAATTGAACATTTGTTACTTCATCTTATTTACGACTAGTCTAATGGAGAGTATAATTCACTTTATTTGCAGGTTGGATGATGGATTTGATTCAGAATTAGCTGGTCGTGCACATGACCTACAAGGTCACAAGTATTGTTGGTGTGATAGAGATGCTGTTATGCAATATAATGCGGTAATTTTCACTGATACCTTTCCAAATAATAACTTTGTGATAAGGCATATTAATATGCAGTTGTTTGTCCAGTTTTTAGCTCGACTATACAAAGTATATGGAGAGCTGTCCGACTCGCCCTGGCATCAGCGTCCCCGTCCAGATTTTAGATTAAGGTTTTGATGCAGTAAAATATTTTTCATTATAACTTTTTCATTTCTTATGGTACCAACAGAGCTGCATCAGTACTAAGGGTGTAGTACTTAAGTACCAGTACCAGTACTTGGCAAATTATTCAGTACCATTACCAGTACCAGTACTAGATTTTAGCTCAGTACTGCAGTACCAGTACTTTTTTTGGTGAAGTAATTAAGTATCAGTACCATTACTTTTATATATTCATCAAAGTTTGAATAAATACAGTGTCAAACAAATAATTGCAAATATTATTCAGCAAAGAAATAAAATCTTTATTTACTTAAAAGCTGCATGCCTCCAGATGACCCAAGTTATTTCAAGAAAATTAAACTTGGAAATAAATTACTAAAACTTTGAGAAAATCCCGTCCCTAGATTTGCCACTTAAATGCCACCCTTTTCAATGGTGGAGTATTTAGACAATTTTCCACCAATAATGCCACCAAAACGCCACCCAAATCATGAAAATGGTGAAAAATTTGAGCAGGACTGATGGTATATAATTTTCCAGCTAATTCCACCTTTTTTACACTTAATGCCACCAATGAGTGGAAAGTTGGTGGAGTATTTAGACAAACTTTCACCATTATGCCACCTTAGGGTGGCAAACTCATTTTCCACTACATGCCACTTGTTTCCACTAATTGCCACCATCATGGTGGAAAGATGGTGGAGTATTTAGACGAATTTCCACCATTATGCCACCATTGAGTGGCAAACTCATTTTCCACCAAATGCCACTTATTTCCACCTTTTGTCACCAATAGGGTGGAAAGTTGGTGGAGTATTTAGACACTTTTTCACCATTTTTCCACCACAAAGCGGCAAATTCAGTTTCCACTAAATGCCACCTATTTTCACCCTTTTAGAAATTTTCCACCTTGTGGGTGGCAATAAGTGGAAACTGCTTAAAAGTCACCCTGTACCCTAAAAGAGAAACAAACAAATTTTAAAAATAAACCTTTTTAATGTCTCCATATGAAATAATTGTCTGAAAAAATAGAAACACATTAGTCCATTTATTATCTTCAGTTTATCTTTCTATTCCTGGATATTTGAAGAGGTGCAGAATCACCCTATGGATTTCAGTCTTTTGGGTTGTCAGCCACTTTTCCAGCGGACAGTCTAAAACAAAAAAATATTATGAATAAGTGTTACAATAATGAAAAACATTAGCTTACATTAATTTTTTACATGACTATTGGATATTTCTATATTCAAGTTGAGTGCATAGATATGATTAAAACCTTAACAAAACAGCATTTCAGACATGGAAGAATCAAACTTTTCTTATTTATTAATACTCCAAGGCAGAAAATATACGCAGAATCAAAAATGATATTTTCATTCAGTTCATTAGTTACCTTTCAAGAACTTAAGTTTTGCCTTGTCTGCACAAGCAGGTCTGACATCGGACTCTCTGTTCCAATTTTCTCATACCAAACAATGAGCTGCCTTTAATCTCCTCTATATTGAATTGCATTCTGAAGAGCCTTGTTGTACCTTTCTCATTTGAGGCATTGTGCCTCAGTTCTGCCATCACTTGGTCCTAAAATATAATTATCAATATCCAATAAGTAAAGACGGTATATGTATACAACTCCAAAATTTTAAAATAAGAAAGAAATAAAGAAATACAACACATCAACATCAGTGCAGGTTAAGTAATTTAATAATCTTCCAGTTTCAGTTCTTAACGAACCTTCATCAGGATAAATATTTGACAAAATTTTCAAACTTAGGTGTACAAAACTCTAAAATTTGTAAAACTAGTAGGTTTGTAAATAGTGCATAATAGCTATACAGTAGAACTTCGGTAAGTCGAAGTTGGAGGGACTTGCGTAAAAACTTCGACACATCGGGACTTCGACTCATGAATCGGTCTGAATTTCATGACAAAATTTCAACCCGTGACTAGCCCTAATTATAAGATCTATAACGTAACCTATTTCATGTTTTTCTTTCATTCATTAATCTGATATTTTACATTATACAATGATAAATATGACATGTTAAGTAACTTTTCACGGCTAATGATTTGGACTCCCTGTTGACGTATACAATGAAGTTACAAAAGGCGTAACAATACGAAAGGGCAATAACTTAACCAGCTTATAGTAAATATTTCGCGTGTGATTATCACGCGACACCGGGTCACGGAAGTACTCAAATGATAGTTCTTACTGTTCACATGTACTTTAAAAAACCGCTACCGCAATTAAAACAGAAATGATTAAAGCATTTTTTCACACATTTAAACGCATACAAAGGCTGTTTGAACACTCGGCTGTGTAATTAACACATGTCACTGAAGTTGATCGAAAATCGTCTTCGCGGCCAGAAAAGGTGTGAAAATGTCTCAAGATCGAAAGTGTCAAAATAACAAAAGAACTTTGACTTATTTGTTGTAAATTGTACTAGATTTATTCTATACGGACCACGAAAACACTTCGACACATCGAAAAACTCGACACATAAAATCTCGACTCATAAATAGCTTTTTATAAGGAATATATAAGGGAAAAAATCGGGACTTTCATTTTACTTCGACACATCGAGAAAATCGACTAATCGAAGTTCGACTCATGGAAGTTCTACTGTATTTATTTAGTACTGAAAAGTGTCTTATTGGGTGCTGTGACACTTTCCTATCAATTCTTAAATAACTTTGAATTAACAAAATACCTTTGTAAAGCCACTGAAGAACAAGTGTGTTGCTCCAGGCTGCTCCTCATTGCTTTGTGTCTGCAAAAGAATAATTCTTATTTAATGCTGTTTCTGTTATGAACTGTCATTTTAACAGCTTGTTACTCTAGACTGTCTAGTTATGGTTATATATCTACTGCACTATGAAAGCTGAATTACAACAATGAAGGAATGAAGCTTACTAATAAAACAGTTACTGTTGGTCTGCTTCACATGTGACACACAAGGAAATATGTTTATAGCATGAAAGTTGTAGTAATAGGTACCTGGTTATCTATAGTTTGATTGATGTAACATTGTACATATTAATGATATTGTACTTACTGATTAATTTCTATAATTATCATTCTCAAACTTAAAATTTCTAACATACTGTATTTATGAAATGTAGAAGATCTTCCTACATTCTTTACATTCCAACATTCTTTATATGTAAATTCAGCTTTTTTTTTTTAGTAAAGTTACAAACATAACAAATTTAAAACATAATTTTATACAATACCACTTCATATTTTTTACTGTTAAGAAAACTTAATAGTTTCTGCAAAAATAATAATAACTGCATGTTATATGTAAAAGCTGCTTACCTGAAACCTTTGACTTGGAATGATTCTGCTGTTTATCTTCTTGTCTAATGTTATAATCTTCAGTTAAAACTTCTCATTTCTATTTACCGCACTAATAAGACTTTTAATGTATTCTTTGAGAAATCAAAAATATGCACCCTTACATTTTAAACAAAATAATATCTCCAGAATTGCTATAATACCAATCATTTCCTTTGTGTTTGCAAGCTTTAACTGACCTCAATTCCTTTGAATAAAATCAAACTTTACAACCGTACAACTGGAAAGTTCCATTATAATTTTAAACTGTGAGGGATTATTCAAAAACCATAGCACCCATCATTTTATTTTTTACATTCATTTGAATGTATAAACTATGTCTAATACCTAAATAGATTGAGTAGAAATAAGTTTTTGAAAGATAATTTAGCATGCTATTTTAACACAGATTCTACATATAACATGTACATTTTATAATGTTGCCTCTCCCAAAATAATCAAATGGAACAGTCTGGTCAGCTTGAGTAAACTATTAACCCCCATGCAGAGATTACTAGATAAGAGGGCAGTAGATTTATCAGATCTGTGTTGTATGCCTTGTTGTTAAATCTTAGAGGATGCAGTATTTACTAGCTAGTATTTATTTATCCTGATAATAAGAAATTATCAGAAATTATTAGCTATTTACTTTTCACACAATTATTTTAACAATATATTTAAAGCCTCTGAAAGGCATACTATATTGTGTATGAATAATAAGCAAGCACAGTGCTTCATTATCTTGAAGGCTGATCTATTTTTTATGTATATTTATTAAATAGCATTTAAATATTATTTTTAACAAGTTTGATTCATGTTTTTCCTTCTTTAAAATACATAACTCTCTCCTGCAAAGTTATGGAGTTATTGCCCTTTTTAACTTTTAATCTGCAAAGCATAGTACAAAAAATGTTAGATACAATAATTTTAAACTCCACATATAATTAAATCTCATAGATGAGAAGTACAAGGCCTAGGAACCATAACTCTTTATTGCATGATTTGGGGTTTATTGCCATTTTGTACTTCTCCATGCTTAATTTTTGTTCTGATCATGAAGCTTAAAAAGTATTGGAGATATTAATTTGAAACTTCACAGATATAGATCTTTGTGAGTAATGTGCTGTGCTTAAGTAACATAACTATTTTGCATACTTTTGGAGTTATTGCCCTTTGCATTTTTCACTTTAATTATTGTAAGCATTACATGAAAAGTGTTAGTTCTCACCAGATATCAGTTTAAAATAATAGTAAAGAGACCAATTTTAATTAGAAGAAAAGACCAAAGTCAAACTTTATTCAACTTTATATAGCAGATTTTAACTACAAATTTTATGCAGAAAAATGCATTTTTGGGCATGGAAGAACATTTCAACTATTTAATGTACAGATTGCAACTAAAAAAGCTAAGTACACTTTTACAGTCGTAATTTTATTTTACAAGCATAGAATGGAACATAGGCATTTTTGACTTTAAGTCAAATTTTACATCCCTAAAGAAAAGTACTGAAAAAAGGAAAGAAAAAATGGAAATTAAAGTAACCCCAAACTTTTCTAATTTTTCTTGCTCTTAATTAATTATGTGTGTTTTAAGCCTGGAAAAGTGATTTTACGTCCAATTTCAGTGTCTTTTCCTGCTACCTTACAGCTGGAATTATCATACCATTATGGGCAGTGACTTTGTATCAGAATTGTGTTCATGGCATTCTTAGGTATTGCATATAAAAGATTTTTAAGAAATACAAGTTTCTGATAAATTTTCAAACTGTTCAACTTTAATTTATTCTATTTTTGATAAAAAGTTCACTTTATGCTTTGATAAAAAACTAGAAACAGATTTATTTCAGTTTGGAGCTTTAATTTAAATAAATCTTATAAACCCTGCAAAGCAGCAATGCACAATCATTTCTCAGTTTTCCCTTTCCCTTTTCGACTAAAAGTTATTCACAAAATTTTCTAAGTTTTTTTCCACTAATTTGCCACCCAGAAAATAGTTAGAGTTTCACTTTTCCACTAAAAGCCACTCATTTTCCACCTTCAAAATAAACTAAGTTTGATTTTTCACCAATTTCCACCTTTTTGCCACCATGAAAAAAGTCTATGTTCAAATTTCCACTCAGTGCCACCTAAATGCCACTAAAGGATAGTGGCGTTTAGTGGTAATTTTGCCACTACAGTGGAAAAAGAGTGGAATTTTGTCATTTTCCAGTTAATTTCACCCTTTTTACACTTAATGCCACCCTTTTCAGTGGAAATAGCTGGCAAGTAGTGGCAAATCTAGGGACGGGATTAGTAAACAAATTAAAGATTCAAGTGATAAATTATATCTTATGTGCAATTAATGACTGTATTTTGTAGTATTTATCACCATATTTCTACTGCGTTACTAACGCAGTGGGGGCTATTTATGCATGTTTTGACCTTTTTTTGGTAATGTTCGTGGATTTTTAAGTGCCGATTGTAATGTGTCAAGTACTTTCTTTGTTCATTTAACAAAATTTTACCTTTAAATACATTTTCAAAATTTTCATGAAAATTAGGATGAATCTGGAGGCTTTTAAAGTTAACATAATATATTACAACTTTATAGTTTTAACATACTTTTTACAAAAAAATATTTACAACATATATTCCATGTCATATCTAATTGTTTAGTAACCAGTCAACTGTATAAATGCAATGCAAACATCTTTCATGTAAAACACAACAGTCTTTTGCTGCCTTTCACACCTTCACACCTCTGTTCAATTTAAACCAAAGTAAATAACAACTTTTTATGGTGCTAACAATATCACTTTTTTCACTTGAAAAATGGGATTTTTTAGAATAGAAGAAGTTAATTAGTGTTTATTTTGCTTATTTACTAGTAAATACAAAGTAATAAAATAATTTTAATAAGGATATTTTAGGGTAAAAGAGTTATTGAGTCTGTTTATTTTAATTTAATTTTTACTTAAAGTCTTTGGTGCTTTTTATGATGAATACTATGTTAACATTTGAAGGAATATTGCAGCAAATTATCTTTAGATTTGATAACTTACTTTTTCACAAAAATAAAATATAGTTAATGTATTTTACAGCTTTATTTTATGAGAAAAAATTGATGTTATTTTTAATTTTTATCAAAACCAAAAGTACTGGGTAATGCAGTAGCAGTACCACTTTTTAAGACAGTAATGCAGTACCAGTACCAGTAGTAGCAAAATTTTGTAAGAGTAATTCAGTATCAGTACCAGTACTTGCAAAATTGCTGCAGTACGTACTGCAGTACCAGTACCAGTACCAGTAATGCAGCTCTGGGTACCAACTCCAATCTTCAAATATATGTTCCTTAAAAATATTATTTTTTACTGTAACTTCTTTATTTCTTTAGGGATCAACTTCATACTTCAAGTATATGTTCCTTATCATCAACCACATCTTATGTGATAAGGGTTATAACTCTAGCAACAACATTTTTAGATTTATCTCCCCTTGAAATTAGAATTTTCCTTAAAAAATATTATTGTTACTGTAACTGCTTTATTTCGTAAGGGATCAGCTTCATACTTCAAACATATGTTCCTTATCATCAACCACATCTTATGCGTCAAGGTTCATAACTCTAGCACCAATATTTTTAGATTTATCTCCCTTAGAACTTAGAATTTTCCTTAAAAAAATATTATTTTTTACTGTAACTTCTTTATTTCTTAAGGGATCAATTTCATACTTCAAATATATGTTTCTTATCATCAACCATATCTTATGCGACAAGGTTCATAACTCTAGCATCGATATTTTCAGATTTATTTCCCTTTGAACTTATTTCTGACCTTATGTTTTACTAAGTCTTGTTGATTGTCAGTGATTGATACGTTTACTTGAATGCTTGAAAAAAGTTTTTTTAGGGGCATCTTTGTTTACAGCTTGTTGGTCAAAAAGCCACAGCTCAAAATTCCTGACTGAATCATTTGACTTTTTATTATTGTAAAACTAAAACAGAACTAGTGAAAGTCGTTCCAAGTGTAAATAATTTTACAGTTTGCAAGAAAGTTACATTGCAATTATTGCTCTATGGGCTTCTGTTGCACTAAATGGTAGTGTTACTTTATATACACATCAATGAAAATGTGTTATATTTTTACTGTAAACAGTCTTATTTTTGGATATAGGATAAATAGAATATTATATTCATGTAGATTCATTACTAACTTTATTGAACTTGTTAATAAATTAATATTATTTTGTTAAACTTTTTCATTAAATTCAGTATTGAACCTGCACTCATTTAACATCCACTATATATTGTAGGGTATTATGCTACAAGATTATGTGATTGAAATTAAAGTAAAGCCATGGGACTCAGATGATCCATTAAACCATGACGATGGATGTGGAACCATGGTTAATTTACATCCCATACATGATGATGAAGAGGGTAACTGCTACTTTAGGAGACAGGCTAGTAATGTACAGGTAAAGAAAATATCATATTTTGATATGGAAATTCATTAGCCTGTGAAGGAAATTTGCTATTTTGTATATGAAATATAATACTTTATAAAGGAAAATTATTATTTTGTGTAAAAGTTTTGATATTTTGTGAATGAAACATAATACTTTTTAAAGGAAATTTGATATTTTGTGAAGGAAACGTGATCTTTTGTGAAGGAAATATAATATTTTGTGAGAGGATTGATATATTTTGTGAAGGAAACATAATAATTTGTGAAGGAAATATGATAATTAATGAAGGAAAACTTGAAATTTTATTGTCAACATACAGGCAGTTGACATTTTGTAAAGGGAAAATAATTTTTGTCATCTTCAACACGAGTAACAATTTACTAATATATTGAAAATTTTGTAAATTTTGACACATATTGTCCTGTTCATTTTTGTGTCGCCTCTACGGAGTAGTGGCGACATATAGGGATCACTTCTCCGTCGTCTGTCTGTCAGTCCGTCCGTCACAAAACTTGTCCGGACTACTCCTCATAAACTACTGGTGCAATTTCATCTAAACTTTACAGGAATGATCAATACCTAGTCTAGTTGTGCATATTGTCAGCATTTTCCGGTTCAATGATTTTTGTCAGAGTTATTGCCCTTTAATAATTTTTAATTTTAAAGTTTGTCCGGACTAGTTCTCTTATACCACTAATGCAATTTCAATGAAACTTTACAGGATTGATCTGTAGCTCAAGTTCTTGCGCATATTGCACGGGTTTTCTGGTTGAATGATTTTTGGCCGAGTTACGGCCCTTTGATAAAAATGTGTTTTTTGCTGTGTGTTGCCAGATACACAAAAGCTTGTCCGGACTACTCCTCATAAACAACTGGTGCAATTTCATCCAAACTTAACAGGAATGATTAGTACCAAGTGTAGTTGTGCACTGTTCGTCTGTCTGTCTGTCTGTCACAAAATTTGTCCCAACATGAAATTAGCCATTATGAGGCGACACATGTGATTACTGATCGCTCTTGTTAACACAACATTCAACATTCATGGAGATGTATGTCTCCATGGCAAAGTATAATAGATGTTGCTGTATTTCATACATGTGAACTCTCCCACTTTTAACGGGATTCTCCCACTTTCTGCAGCCATATTTTCAAAGATTTTTCTTCAAATAAGGGGTATTTTCACAAATTAAAGAAATCTCCCTATTTTTGATTTCAGAACTTTCTTCTTTGTTTATTGCAAATTCTAAAATCTCCCTCTTTTTGAAGAAAAATATCACACTTGATCATCGAAAAACGTTCACATGTATTGTATTTGTCCATCACATTTTAAGTTACACCCAGCTTGTAGAAGGTCAGTAGCTCTACCCAGCTACATGCCTATACTTATTATAATGTAAGTGCTCATAGAATATTTTAGCCAGTAAAGCTGAAAACTTGCCATTGTTCTTGTGACTTAATTAGCACTGGCTTATGTAAATTGAAATTCAACTGGAGGGGGGGAAAGTTGATCTCTAGGGTTGATATGTATGTGCCAGACACAATAGAAGAAGTGAAATTATTATATTTCACTTATTAGCTTTAAGTACCCCAAAATGCAATATTTTTAATTGGAGAAATACAAATGTTATGTCTTAAGTATTACTGTAAGGAGTGATGAAATTGGATTTATAACTAACAATGACTACAGATTCATATTATGAAATCACTGATAATGCTTGTTACATTAAAAAAGTCTAGAAGGAAAAAAAATGAAAAGACAAGATACAAACATGTAGATATAATAAGTTATGATCATTTGGTTTTACATTGCAGTACACAATGACTGAGCTGGCTAGACTGACTAAACATGAGGTAGAGGTTACATGTCAGGAGAAAATTGCAAGGTAAATTTTAACTTTGAATGCTTGCTTTGGGTCAATATGTCAGACTGCTGACTTTGACTCATTTGCCTCTTACTACTGTGTGTTTGAATCCTGTCTGAGAGGTAGTTATCCGTGTAGCATCCAGACAATTTGTGGTTCTACCTAGGTGCCTGTTTGCGCGTGAAATGCATGTATTGCACAGAGGGACACCTGAAGTTCCATACATCAGTTATTCTAGAAAATCACAGTATGATCATTAACCAAGCCTGTGTGGCTGAATTCTGAACAAAAGATGTTTCGAATGATAACAAATTTCCTGTACTAGCCAGAACAGCCTGCATCTCTGATCATTCAGACCATAATACTGTTAGCTGTTTATATTGCTTATATTTGCTATTTTGATAATGAAGTCCCATAACTCGGCTATATTAGATGAATTATAAACTCAACATAAAACAAGTCTGTTGCATCATATAAGGTGGGTGAATATTTATCAAAGGCATGCATCATTAATAAAAATTGTTTCTATTATAAAAACACCCCCATCCCCAATATATCCATTTACTATTATAGTTTTATCAGTCAAACAGGAAAGTTCTGACATAATTTACAAAATTAGTGTAAGAGGGTGTTTGTCATGAGTTTTTACAGTGTTTTTATTTGAATTTGAATCATCACAGTAAACTATATCTGGCAGCAACTTTGACTTCAACTTCATAGGCATAACTCTTACTCGTTCGCCATTTTGCAGACAGAGCAAACTTGATTCTTTCTAAATAATTTTTACTTTAAGGAGACTCCACTGAGGTTTTTTGACATGATGGGACTGAAAATATTTTTTCCAGATAAATGTACCATTTGATGTAGGTTTAGACCACTAATCTTTGTGCAAATCTGGCTAAGAAAGGCATAAAAATACGATTTTCAATTTATTCCAAAGTATATTTCTTAACTATCTTTGCATATATTTTTGTTTAAAATGCCCCAGCTCATTTATGTAAGAAATTCAAATGTTATGTTTTTAGGCTTTTAAACCCCAGTGGAGTCCCTGTCACACTTACCTTCATCACGTCTTATGTTATATAATTGGTTTGTACTTTATTAATTAAGCAACACAAGATAGATAATAATTCAAGATGTAGTTACCATGGTTACAGGATTGCATAGTTAGTGTGTTTTGCATTGTAATGGTTTTCTAGATGAGGTAATGGAGTCTCTAGTCACATACTTGTAATTTTCCAATCTCCACACAGTGATCTCCCCTTAATTCTTCTGCGTAGATCTCTGCCATCAAGGTCCCAATATATCAGAATTTCTGATATACTATATTTTTTCAAAAATTGTTTTATTTACTGCTTTTATCTATCAGTTAAGTTTTTTCTCATTGATTAAACAATGTTTATTGATAAATAAATGAATAATGTGAATATTTAGAAATAATTTTAAAAAATTTGAGAATATTTTCTACGGAGACAATATTTTGATATTTTATATTTTTTAGCTTTTGAATTTATTTTTCGTTATTTTGTATACTTTTGATAATTTTTTGATAAACTATAGGCACTAAAAGTTAAAAATAAAACAGAAAGAGAAAAATGACGTTAGATTTTCTATGTAACGGTCGATATTTACATTTGAATTTCGACGTTACGTCATGTGACTTTCATCGTCATGTGACGTCTTTGAAGGCAGTGATTACAATTCTGCCAAGGGAGGTAATCACTGTGAGGAGTTTGGTAATTTTCATGACCCCTTACCGACCCCCATTACCCACTTTCCCTTCCATGCAGTCCTAATGATCTAAAAGTAATGATCCATTGCCTTTTTTCACCCTGTTGAGAGTAATAGAAAAGATTTTTCTTGCATATCAGACATGAGTTTCTCCTGTCTACACTGGTGCTAGATAAACCTGTCCTGCACCTCCCTATGTAAGAAAAGTCATGTGCTTTAAATGATGTGGTTGCCATGCACCTTTTATAAATGAGCTGCGTTCTTAGGATGATATCATTTTTATGTAATGAATGAAGGTTGTAAACTCATATAATACTATAAGAAAAAGGTGCTAAATGTAATTTCTTTCCGAAATATGATTAATATGTAATATGCAAGAAAAAAGAATGAAACACCAGACTGGAATATCTAGCTGTTGAGTAACTGTCGAGTAGCCTTGTTTCTAACATAAATTGTAACCCTGGCCTTGAGCTATATTTTCCAGGCTGTACCAGCAGCCTGTGCAAGATTTCTCATACATTGTAATAAACTAGTGTTAAAGCAAGACAAAATACATTTTTTTCTTATTTTTTTTTTTAATTTCAGTTTAAAAAGAGAAATTGCACATCTACAAAAGATCAAGCAAGAATCTATAAGTTGATAGTACAAGAGATTAGGGATCTCTCCCCATAATTATATCAAAAAGAAGTTCGTAAGAATTTGTGAAACATAAAAGGCATTGAGCATTTTGAAGGAGAGGAATTACTATGTGTCACTGAAGAATGGTTTCCTGTTTCCTGAACTGCATAGCGACTCAGTGGGGTTAATGAAGAGAAAAAAGTTGAGTCTATATAATTATGATATAGTGATATGTATTTTACAAACATGTAACATCTAATAAAGGTGATGTAGATTCATTGAATAGACTGAAAGATATCTGTAGGAGACAAAAAGTGTACACAAATAATCAAAATGTTGGAGTACTTTATATACATGTAAAGAGCATTATATTGCAATAGACAGCAATTGCACGAACACAATTAGTGACTGCAGTGTCAAAAAATTAATATAAATGTTGGCGATACTAGATACAGAAGAAACATTTTTTACATTCAAGTATTTGAAATTTGGAACTAAAGGGTGTCTGAAAGACATTAGCTTAGACCTATCTATTTTAGCCAAATTATGAAAGTAAACTTGGAGCTTTTATAAACTGCCCTTAAGTCTGTATTCTGGGGAAAAAAAACAAATAGTGATATCATATTATACGTTGAGAAAGTATCCTGACCCGACTACTCACTAGGGGTTCAAACATAGGATCTTTGGATTATGATGTTGACCTGTTGGCCACTAGGTTAAGATTTTGTACATGTACACACTATAGCTGTGATAGGTTTTTAATATATGAATATGCTAGTCATTAGAGTCCTGAATGTCATATGGTACATGCAATTTCTATCATATTATTACTATTATGTGAATTTCAATGAAGTGAAAAAACGTCTTTTTTTTTCTTTTTCAAAAAAGTATTTATGTTTTGGTGCTTAACAAAGTGTGTTTTCTTCAGTGAAAAAAGATCTAATAAGTCACTTTAATATTAAAACAGTAAGTGCATAATTGTAATGTCTTTTTTCATTGGATATTTGTGACTTTTATATAATCTATATATATATATATATATATATATATATATATATATAGCTGTCAATTATTGCAGAACATATCATTTTCATCAACAAAATTGCTGTATCATTGTGAAATCATTATTAAGATTTCTGACAGGTTAAATAGTCATGCATAAATGCTTGTTTGCCATATAACCCTCACAAAGTTGTTTAGACTATATAAGCTTCAAATCATAATTACAGGAACATGTAACCTGTCAAAAAATTCTTTATAAAAATATTCTTTATAACCTATGATACATGTATATAGAGGATATTCAAGTTTTTTCTATAAATACATGATTTATTTTCATCGAGTGGTATGAAAATAAATATTTCATGAGTGGCGGTAGCCACGAGTGAAATATGGTAATTTTCATGCCACAAGATGAAAATAAATCATGTATTTATAGAAAAAACTTGAATTTTCTGTTTATTATGTACATTTTTCTCTTTTTTGCGATAAAATTTGAAAAACTTTCCCTTAAATTTTGTGTACTGGTAGAATTTAAAAGAAAGTAGTCCTGCAAGACACCAGTGAAAATACGGAAAATATGTTTCACTGCAGTGAAAAATAAATTTTTACAGTGAAAATACGGAAAATGAAAATACGCATTTTATTTCATCAATATTTCTCAATATTTCATTTATAAGTATATAATAAAAGGTTATATTTACATGTATAATGCTGTATATTATGTAAAGGTAATAAATCACAGATGTATATTGTTCAAAATAAAAAGATTAGAAACCTACATCACAGTAAGAAACCACAAATATTATGTATATTATTTTTCAATAACACAATAAGCATAATAAAAAATTGGTAAAATTCTTCTTTAACCATAGTTGATATAATTATTTTATACCCATGACTATATGAGCATTTTCATCAAGTATTTGCTGTCACTGTAGTGTCTCTATATAATTATGAAAATGGGTAAAATAAATGGTGCTTTTCAATGTATGTATATAATGTAAAAAGGGGATGCTACACATTGTCTTTTGTGTGCAATAACTGATTAACTCCTATTAAATCTAGAAGAACTTAATTCATTACTGTACTAAGGTGATGATGACATGATACTCTGTTATTGTTTATTTTTTCATGTTTTTACGATTGCATGTAAAGTTCACATGTAATTTCACATACTGTTCTTCCATCATTGTTTATTTTTCATGTGTTTAAGATTATAAATTATGTAAAGTTCACATGTAATGTCACCTACTGTTCTTCCATTATTGTTTATTTTTTCATGTGTTTAAGATTGTACGTAAAGTTCTTGTAATGTAAGAGCTCTACGCCACACAGTCCGAACTTTTCATGTCCTAAAATACGAATCAGCTTCTCCTGTAATAGAAAAACAATTACGGTTTTAAGGTACATTTAAAATAAGGTTATATATTAGATAAAATAATATATATCGTTTTGAGTAATACAAATAATTAGAAAAAAGATATAAGTTTTTTGGTGCATTGTCATATAGTATTGGACAGTTAAAGCAGCATGCCTCCAAATTCATGCTAATTTTCATAAAGATTTTGAAATTAGATTTAAAAGTTACATATTGTCAAGAGACCAAGAAAGTTATTTACACAATCGGCACTTACAATCCAGTTAAATTACCAGATATACAATGTATGTCAAAATGTTGTTGTTTTTTTTTAAAAAAACACTTAATTAGTTAGGCAGTAGATATATGGTGATAAACACTGCTAAATTAGTCATTAATTGTACATAATTATTTACATATAACATGTAAATTATTATTTGAATCTTGAATGTTTTTACTTTTCTTAGAATCTTTATACATTTGTCTCAAGGTTTATCTCTGCCAGTAAAGCTGGAAAGTCACCACTGACTTTCACAGTGTTGGAGTAACTTTAAACACAAACTAAAAATATACTAAATATATACTATCTTATAATTCAACCATATAACATTCTGTGACAAATCTGGCATAACAAAAATATTGAAGACTTTCTTTTTTCTTATTTTAAAGTTCCCACCAAATACATATATTACATGATTATTGATACATGTAAAGTGACTGATTACCTCTAGTTCCTCATCACCATCTGTTTTGTCAAGTTCCCTGCTTGCGTTGTCAAACAGTCCCTGATCATTGCCTAGCACATTCAAAATGTACCTGATAATACAATAGTCTTTTTAATTAAAGGGATATATTATAATACAAAATTAATTGGGGAAATGACCTAATGATACTTATTTTGGAAAAATGGACATATTAGAAAATGTCTTAAAAATGGACCTGGTACACAATTGTTACGAAAATGCACGTAATAGGAATATAGATAATACTAATGGTTTTGAAAACAGAGTGAATACAAAATTGACATGGAAAGAAAAAATACAAATGTTGTTCGTCATTCAATATTGATATATCATAGATATGTATGAGACCATATAAATGTCAGCTCTTCTGTATATTGCACACATACCCTAACTTTTCAAAGGTGTCTCGTTGATATTTTGTCATTCAATATTAATATATCATCAATATACATTATCAGCTCTTTAGTGCTGCTAAAAGTATTTGTAAATTTTAAAAAAATCTTGAAAAAGGGAAATGAGATTTTTTAAGGCGATTTTTTCGTGGATTTTAATACTGTTTTAATATTACTTACATCTTAAGCAAGTCAACTTGTTGCTGCAAATGTGTTTTTCCAGCTGAAAAAAAAAAATATATGATATCCATGAGTTATATCCCTGAATTCTCACTTCTTTTCTTTTTCAAGTTTATAGCTGCATGCCAAAATATTTCAGGAAAATCAAAACACTAAGATTTTAATCAAAGATTCAAGTTATGTGCAATAAATAACTGATTTTGTGGTTGTTTACACCATTTTTATATGCCCGAAGAATTTCGGGCATATTATGTTATACCCCCTGGCGTCCGTACGTCTGTCAGAGAGTAATTATGTGGCTAGAGGGACAATAGGTAACTGTTCTTTCTCTTTGATGTCATTCATTCCGTAATGCTTTTATGTGGCTATTTTCTTTTGTGTGGCTAAAAAGAACAATAGAGAGAACAATAGAGTAGCCACATAATTACTGTCCTGTGAGAACGTCCGTCCGTCCTTCTGTCCGTCCGTCCGTTAGCAATTTGGCTTCCGGAGCATAACTTAAGTTCCATTTGGCCCACAATATTCAAACTTCATAGGATGATTGTCCATATATGGTAGAAGACCCCTATTGATTTTGGGGTCACAAGGTCAAGGTCACTATGACCTTAAAACTGAAAACAGTTTCCGGAGCATAACTGAAGTTCCATTTGGCCCACAGTGTTCAAACTTCATAGGATGATTGTCCATATTGGGTAGAAGACCCCTATTGATTTTGGGGTCACAAGGTCAAGGTCACTATGACCTAAAAACTGAAAACAGTTTTTTTGGAGCATAACTTAAGTTCCATTTGGCCCACAGTGTTCAAACTTCATAGGATGATTATCCATAATGGGTAGAAGACCCCTATTGATTTTGGGGTCACAAGGTCTAAGGTCAAGGTCACTATGACCTTAAAACTGAAAACAGTTTCTGGAGCCTAAGTTAAGTTCCATTTGGCCCAGAGTGTTTAAATTTGATAGGATGATTGTCCATATTGGCTAGAAGACCCCTATTGATTTTGGGGTCACAAAGTCAAAGGTTAATGTCACTATGACCTTAAAACTGAAAACAGTTTCCAGAGCATAACTTAAGTTCCATTTGGCCCACAGTGTTGAAACTTCATAGGATGATTGTCCATATTGGGTAGAAGACCCCTATTGATTTTGGGGTCACAAGGTCAAGGCCACTATTACCTTAAAACTAAAAACAGTTTCTGGAGCATAACTTAAGTTCTACTTGGCCCACAGTGTTCAAACTTCATAGGATGATTGTCCATATTGGGTTGAAGACCCCTATTGATTTTGGGGTCACAAGATCAAAGGTCAAGGTCACTATTACTTAGAAATTGAAAACAGTTTCTTGAGCATAACTTAAGTTCCATTTGGCCCACAATATTCAAACTTCATAGGATGATTGTCCATATTAGGTAGAAGAATCCTATTGATTTTGGAGTCACAAGGTCAAAGGTCAAGGTCACTATGACCTTAAAACTGAAAACAGTTGTCAGAACATAACTTAAGTTTCATTTGGCCCAGTCATAGTATGATTGGACATATTTGGTAGAAGACCCCTATTGATTTTGGGGTCACAAGGTAAAGGTCAAGGTCACTATTACCTAAGAACTGAAAACAGTTTCCGAAGCATAACTTAAGTTCCATTTGGACCACAATATTGAAACTTTAAAGGAGGATTGTTTTTTGAAGGAGGTAATACTTTATTTAATTCCCATGTCTTACAAATGCTTCATCTTTACTAAAAAAAAAATCACTTTCGGGCATATAATGCTCCGCCTAGCGGTGCTCTTGTTTCTACTGCGTTAGTCAGGCAGTAAGGGCAATTTTTTCATATTTTTTACTTCTCTTTGGTAATTAATGTGAATTGTACGTGCTGTTTACTATGCGAAAATTACTTTCTTTGTTAACTTCACAATATTTTACATTTAAATACATTTTCATAATTATCATGAAAATAAGTATGAATCTGGAGGCATGCTGCTTTAAGACTTCACTATAGGAGACAATTAACATAGGAGATGATAATGTATTTCCATTATTTATTTAACACTCATCTTAAACATGTTAAAAATATATTTACTACAATTTCTAAAAACTCTGTAATATACATGTGTATTAATGTTTAAAACTTACTCAAGTAAGCAAATATATTTTCTTTTTATTGTGTTATATCTTTAAAACTGATTTGTTATTTTGAATTTGATTACCATGTCATAAATTAATGCTACATACCTGGTCGAATAGTGTTGTGACCCTGTGAATTAGAAAGGACTAATTAACATAATTGTTTTATGAATTTGTTAGAAAAGTAAAAATAAAGTTACCAAATTCATACTCTTTGAATATTTTTCAAGGCAAAACATAATTTTTCTATCAAATTGTTATAAACATGAATAAAGTTACCAAAATAAATAGATGTACTAGTATTTCTTTTGATTATTTTTCAAGGCAAAACATAATTGTTTTGTCAAATTGTTACTAACATGAATAAAGTTACCAAAATTTATACATGTACTAGTATTTCTTTTGATTATTTTTCAAGGCAAAACATAATTGTTTTATCAAATTGTTACTAACATGAATAAAGTTACCAAAATATATACATGTACTTGTATTTCTTTTTTCAAGGCAAATGTATGACAAATTTTATCAAGATGGTGTATGTATACAATGTAGCACGGGTAACTTTCGCAAGGATAACTTGAACTACATTTTTACCTTACCATACCATACCTAACCTTACCATACCTTATCTATTACCAGGAACGTGTATATTAAAAATTTATTTTTTTGTATTACAAAATAACCAAAATCATTATCCACTCAAAAAATTACTTGAGTATCCAAATATTATAGTAAATTTTAGCCAAAGATGCCCGTAAATTGTACCAATAATGTGTGCAATTGGATATGTCAAAACAATTACCATATCTTTGAGAGTCCTGGTCACCAGTTCCATAACAGGGTCCGTTATTGTATCGTCACCAATCTTGTCACCTGATGCCGCCGCCCCACCCTCCTTATCAGCACGTAGTCTAGGTTTTGGGCACGGGCTTCTTATCTCCGAACTTCCCTACCCGGCACGGTGTCATTGATAGTTTGAAGAGCGCTCCTTATATTAAAGGCACCCATATCATAATAATCTTCGCTGCCGTAGTCGTCCGGAGATCTGATATTTGGCTATAATATGCAACATAATTTATAGGTATATATATATAGTGGTCGTTTCTTACATCTTGGAAAAAAGTGTTTCTTAGCACTGTTATAATGTCTAATTTTAGTTTAGTGTAAAGATTTTTTAATTTATTTATCTGTTTTTACGCCGATTTAAGCCTAGATTTGGTCATATCTCGGCAGACATATCAGTTCTTCTTACCGGTTTACCTGGATGACTGGATAACTAACCAGTGTTTGCCGATTTCTCTTGAAGTGGCTGTTTAAATCACATGCTTTCTAAATCAGTGGTCAGAAACAAATGACCATTTAACTCAATTTTCGAGATCAATGGTTACGGGAGGAGTTTCGCCTCGTCCGAGGAGATCGAAACAGCCGTGGATTACAAAAACGATGCTTTTCCTATTAAGCTTAGTGGCGGACTCTGTTGTTGTATGCTTGGACAATACGGTAGTTAGAGTGAGCATTTAGGTACAGTAACATACCGATAACAGGGCTGGGAATCAAAACTGCGTCGTATCCTACAAAATGTAAAACAAACGCCGCCATCTTGGAACTAAAAATGTATGTTTTTGTGTATAACTCTTTTTGTTGGAAATGACTGAAAACCAGATGAATATGTATTAACACGCTACACTATTTTCCGCTTCGTTCGGTATATGTTGCTTGCACAACTATTTTGTAAAACAAAAGTTATAGCGAACTTGCAACTCGAAGCGGAGCAGAATTTTTATGAAATTGTGTGGATACGACGCAGTTCATATTGCTTTATCTACCGTTTTTTCCTTCAAACCCAATTATATACTCGTTTCAGAGTTCACCGATAAACTTCAAAAACATAATTTTGCATCATTTACAAAACTTTCATTAAAAAGAGATGTTTATTTTCCAAGAAAATAATGATTTTTACGAAATGATACGACGCAGTTGAAAATAAATTATGATACGACGCAGTTGTATTTTCATTGCAGGCTGCATATTTGTTAAACTATTTAAATTATGCGTTAGGTATGCTAATAACGTCCAACAACATTTCTTGTTTACAACTTAAGTCAAAAAGCAGAGGTCACTCATTGGTTCCATAAAAATGGAAATGTAATGCAATTCTATTAAGGCTTCATTTTCCGGTCGCATTTTAGTACCTATCATAAGAATCTACAAATTCCAAAAAGCTGTATCAAATGCAATATACATTGAAACACGTGATCGCACACCCATATGACAACGTGTTTCCAGTGTTGCCTTAGCATGCTTCTAAAATTGTTCCCATGAGTTCGAAAATGGGAGTGATTACTTTTTTTGATACAAAATTCAATATTCCAGTGTAACCCTCTCCTATACTCTGTATTTGTCAGGAATGACTGTTTTTTTTTTAAAAGAGAAAAAATTACAAATTTTGAAAAGGTCTCTTGCTACCGGAAGAGAGCTATGCGCAAATTGCATGCCTAACCTTTGTTACTTGTAATTAACAATAATTTCCCGTCAATTCCGTTATTACTTATATGTCTTTTACGTGCCGATTTTATTGTATTCATTTTTTTTTAATAATCGGTGAGAACAGGTGAGCTTTATTATTTGAAACTGAACATTAATTTTTTTAAATTATATTATAAATGGTTACGCTACAATATATTTTTGCAAGTAGGTTATTATGCGTTCCGTTTAGCCATTTTATGATCAGCGCCGCGGAACTTTACCGCGGGTTTTGTCTCATTGCATTTCTTTATCGCCGCTGAGGAAAGGTCTTACGGAATGTAAAAACTTTAAATTTTCAAAATCGAGTTACATATGATACCACTACAAATTATTTTGTAAAGAAATGTGTCCGTTTTGCATTTTACGCTGTGCACCGATAAATTTAATACAGATTTAGGCAGACATGATCTTTCAACAGTATCGAAGAAGTTTTCACAAAATTGAACAGAAAATTTAAGGTCGAATTTTCAACAGACTAGAGACATGGTGGCATCTTAACATATCTTCATACTAAAGTGTGTTTTTTATTTGATAATGAATTGCCTGAAAACTTTTCAGTTTTCAGAAAATGACTTCACAGAGAGTTACCCCCTGTTTACATTGAAAATTTCTCGGCTAGGTCATACCGAAAAACTAGTAAGAAATTTAAATGTTATTCTCTTTATAATTAATTCAAAAATTTGTAATCTTAAAACTTCACGCCTGAAGTTAATAAAAAAGCTGCTTATTTGTACAGCTGACGTTAACAAATTTTGTTAAAAAAAAAAAAATCAGAGAGGTGTGTCCGACCGAGGCCGAGCTGTTTATGTTTACTGAATTTCAAATCACTTGAACTGAACTGCTATGAATTCGAAAACCACCAGGGACTTTTTATTCTTTCGTGTCAAGCTAGTTTCAAAAAATGTCGATGGTTCTCTGCAGCTGCAACATTTTGCCTGAAATAATGCACAAAGGCGCACCTGAGGTCATCGCCCCTAGTAAATTTTAATGTGTAGAGTGAAAGTTTGAAAAACAAATCACAGAAAAAAACAGTCATTATCCAGAACATGCAGAACCACAGTTAACTTAGGGCGTAGCTAGCCAAAATGAATTCAAGTTAATAGATTTCTACATTCTTTTTTGCGAAAAAAAATTAGGGATAATAATGAACATACAGAAAATATAAGATATTATTTCAGATATTATGATCAATTAGGTAAACAAGTTCATGTTTAACTGAAAGTAGCTTCCGCAATGTAAACTTTCAAATTAAATGTTAAATTAAATATTGGACATGCCACAATGTATTTTAAATAATCAAAAGCAACAGAACATTGCTATACACCGCAAATGATCTGGGGTTTTTTATCTAGCGCAAGTGATTATTCCATAAAATAGAAATATATTGCCAAAATTATCCCTGTTGAAAAGACTGCCAAAAATACAACTGCGTCGTATCATATGTTATTTTCAACTGCGTCGTATCATTTCGTAAAACAATAAACATTTCTTTTTAATGAAATTTTGGTAAATGATGCAAAATTATATTTCGAAGTTTATGGTGAACTCTGAAACAAATATATAATTGATTTGAAGGAAAAAACGATAGATAAAGCAATATGAACTGCGTCGTATCCACACATGTTTCATAAAAAATCTGCCCCGCTTCGAGTTGCAAGTTCACTATAACTTTTGTTTTACAAATAGTTGTGCAAGCAACATATACCCGAACGAAGCGGAAATAGTGTAGCGTGTTAATACATATATCTGGTTTTCAGTCCATTTCCAACAAAAAGAGTATTAAACAAAAACATACATTTTTCGTTCAAGATGGCGGCGTTTGTTTACATTTTGTAGGATACGACGCAGTTTTGATTCCAGCCCTGTGGATAAGCCGGTAATCGAAAATGTCTAGCTCTTAATTGTTTAACACACAGACTACTTCTCAAAGCAAAACAAATCTTGGAAATAAGCGACGAAGACAAATGGAACAGTGTGTATATCGTCTCTATCAAATATCAAAGGTACATTATAAGTTTTTAAATTAGGCGCCAACCTTATAACATAAACGCGCATCCAAGGACCGTAACTTCACTAGCTTATGCCCAATAGAACTAGAAATACGGGACACTTTAGTTCCTATGACATTTTTTAAAGTCCG